>NW_025966085.1:68138-69000 GCF_021869965.1 Rhincodon typus | reverse complement strand
ACCTATTTCCTCCCTAACTCCCCACCGACACTCACCTTTCCTGGCTCCATCCCCGCCTCTTTGTCCTGACTGTCTCCTCTCCACCTATCATCTCCTCTATCCATTTTCTATCCACCTCTCCCCCTCCCTCCCTATTTATTTCAAAACCTCCTTCCCCTCACCCATTTCTGAAGAAGGGTCTCGGCCCGAAACGTCAGCCTTCCTGCTCCTCTGCTGCTTGGCCTGCTGTGTTCAACCTGCTCTACACCTTGCTATCTCAGATTCTCCAGCATCTGCAGTTCCTACTATCTCTGCGAACACAGAAAACTTGTTTGATGACCTACAAGCTATTCAAGTCCTGGGAGACGGTTGCTGAGGGCTCATTAATATTATGCTCTTTCATAGCTTCGGTTGACACGATGGTATTGTTCTGAATAGATTAGAAAATTAACACATACTCAGGGATAGACTCTGATGTCGACACCGGTTTGGCAACTGTAAGCAAAATAAGGCCGTGCGGATTAAAACTGTGAAAAGGCAGTAAATGGGGTGGAAGGAACATTTTAGTTTAGTCTCCCTTTAATAGTGAAAAGTCTGACACGATCGCAGTTTTATGAATGAATGAAATGCGGTAATAGTAAACATAGTACGCCAGTAAGTGGTCAGTAAAGGTATGAATGAATGAGAGCACGAGGGTGGTAATATGGAGCGCTTGTGGGTGCTTTGGTAAAGAGGACCTTTAGTACAACAGTAAAGAGGCTTGCACTAGTAATTATTTACCAAAATTCACCGGACTCTGGGGTGGTACCCGCAGATTGGAAAACAGCCAATGTGACGCCACTGTTTAAAAAAGGAAGGAGACAAAAAGCAGGTAACTATAGGC
>NW_025966085.1:66681-67638 GCF_021869965.1 Rhincodon typus | reverse complement strand
TTTGATGTTGTTTTGAATAACATGCTTATTTCAGCGAGTTCAGCAGTTCAGAATGCAAAAATCCCAACCTTACCAAATGACTTAATTTTTAATGCTGGTTAGATTAAAATGCTTATCGAAGCGAGTTAAGCACTTCAGAAGACCAAAATCTCAACTTCACCAAATGACTCAACTTTTAATATTGTTTTGACTAACGTAATTATTTCAGCGAGATAAGCATAGCAGAAGACCAAACTCTCAACTTCAACAATACCCTCAACTTTTGATGCTGTTTTGACGAACATGCTTGTTTCAATGGGAAAAGCACTTCAGAAGACCAAAACCTGAACTTCACCAAATGACTGCAGTTTTGATAATGGTGTGACTAACATTCTTATTTGATTGAGAGAAACATTTCAGAAGTCAAAAATCTCAACTTCACCAAATGAGTTAGTTTTTAATGCTGTTTTGACGAGCATGCTTATTTCAGTAAGATAACCACTTCATAAAAACTAAATTCTGAACTTCACCAAGTGACTCAAGTTTTGATTAACATGCTTATCTCAGCGATTTAAGTACTTCAGAAGGCTAAGATCTCAACTTCACCAAATGACTCAACTTTTGATGCTGGTTTGACTAAACTACTTATTTCAGCGAGGGAAGTGCTTCAGAAGTCAAAAATCTCAACTTCACCAAATGACTTCAGTCTTGATGCTGTTTTGATTAACATGCTTATTTCACTCAGGTAATCACTTCAGAAGACCAAAATCTGAACTTCAACAAATGACTCGAATTTTGATGTTGGTTATGCTAACATGCTTATTTGAGTGACAAAAGCACATCAAAAGACCAAAACCTGAACTTCAACAAACGACACAAGTTTTGATATTGGTTAGACTAACAGGCTTATTTGAGTGAGATAAGCACCTCAGAAGTCAAAAATCTCATCTTCACCAAATGATTTAATTTTTAATGCTG
>NW_025966085.1:61896-66181 GCF_021869965.1 Rhincodon typus | reverse complement strand
TCTGAAAGATGGCTTCTTCACCACCACTCAGTACCAGCAATGGAGAGTGTGTGTGGTCGGGGTGGGGGGCGGCTGGGTGAATGATGACCTTCTGTTTCCTTCACTGGCTGAAATTTAAAACGAATGCATCAGTTAGTCAAGTGTCCAACTCCCCATGGTAAAGGCGGGGAGTGGGGGTGGAAGAGGTTAAGGGATAAATGTGCGTTGGGAAAACCGTCCAAACTGGGGGAGTTATGTATGGGGCTAATACTGTCAGAATGCTGTTGGGTAGGGCAGAAGACGAGGAAAGAAGCAGCAACCGTCTGCTCATGTTGTTGCACCTGTCAGAGCAGGACATGGAGAGGAAGCAACATAATGAATGCAGATGGAACTGAAACATCAAAGTTACAGGGCAACAACTGTTCCACCTCCAACGACTTGGTGCAAATGCCTCAACAACTAAACAGACCGGCAAATTCCAGGAGAGGTAGTCCCTCGGCAGAATTTTCATCGTTCAGAAGGCGAAGGACAACCTGAGCTTCTGCAACTCTCCACATTAAGACACAAGTAAGGCGTGAGATGGAATATTCCCCAGTTGCAGCTCCAACAACACAAGAAGCTCAGCACTGTTCAGGACAAAGCAGCCCGCTTGATTTGCAACACATCCACAAACATTCACTTCCTCCACCACCAACACTTAGTAGCAGCAGTGTGTACCATCTACAAGGTACACTGCAGAAATTCCATCAAAAATCCTCAGAGAGCACTTTCCAAACACGTGACTACTTCCATCTGGAAGGACAAGGGCAGCAGATACGCGCCAATACCACTCCCTACAAGATCCCCTACAAACTTTAAATATGTCACCATTCCTTCAGTTTCTCTGGGTCAAAACCCTGGACCTCCCTTCCTAACAATATTGTCCTTCCGAGCAGCACAGTGGCCACTGGTTAGCACTGCTGCCTCACAGCACCAGAGATCTGAGTTCAATTCGGTCTCAGGTGACTGTGTGTGGGGGTTTGCACAGTCTTCCCATGTCTTTGTGGGTTTCCTCCAGATGCTCCGTGTTCCTCCTACAGACTAAAGATGTGTGGATTAGGTGAATTGGCCACGCTAAATTGCCCATTGTGTCCAGGGATGAGTAGTTATGTGAATTATCCATGGGAAGTGCAGGCTTACAGGGATAGGGTGGGGGGGTCAGTCTGGTGGAATGCTTTTTGGAGTCATTATGGACTTGTCAGGCCAAATGGCCTGTTTCCACACTGTAGGGATTCTAATCATTGTGGGTCAACTGTCAGCACAAGGACTGGAGTGGTTCAAGAAGGCAGCTCAACACCACCTTCTCATGGGGCAACTAATGGCAGCCAAGAAAGCTGGACCAGCCAGCGATCTTTAGATCTCACAAATGAATTTATAAAACCCTGACGTCCTCACCCATGGGGTCATTCCAGTCAATCTTATCTCCTTTGGTTCATGGAAACATAGAAGATTAAGAGTGAGCACTTCGAGCCTGTTCCACCTTTCAACATGATCATGGCTGATTATTGAACTCACACTGTTTCTACCCACTGTCTTTGTTCTCTTTAGTCCTAAGCACCATATCCAATTCCCCTTTGAAAATCGTCAATGGTTTGACCTCAACAGTTCCCAGACAGAATTCCACAGGCTGACCTCTGTCTGGGTGAAGGCATTTCTCCTCATTTCCTAAATGATCTCCTTTTCCTCCTTGAATCTAAGCCCTATATCTCGACTCCTGAGTCGTTGAGGACATCCTTTCTGCATCTATCTTGTCCAATCCTCTTTAATTTATGGGCTTCCATAAGATGCTCGTTCTTCTTTTAAACTCCCACGAATATAGCCCTAACTGATCCAGTCTCCCTTCATCTCTCAATTCCACCATCCCAGAAATCACTCCGGTAAATCTTTTACTCACTGTCACAATAACCAATCCATGAATCCCCTCAATAAGGCAGCCAACAAAACATCTGCCTTGTTCACCACCTGCAATAGGGTCAGTGTCAGGGTCAGGGTCATACTTGCTTTCAGCGACAGGTATAAGGACACTAAGGTCTCAGTGCACCCCTCCCTTTCACAATCTATCACCCCTCAGATAATAAATGGCTGTTCAGTTTTTACCCCGAAAGTAGATAACTTCACATTTATCCGAGAGATGGTTCATCTGCTACGGACTTACCCACTCATCAACTCAACTCAACCTGCCCTGAGAGCCACCATATCATGGCCCCAACAGACAGGGTAACATACAGAGCCAAGACTGAGAAACAAGCCTCACGGAAGACTTCGTGCAAGGCTCAACAAAGATGGTACAACCAGAAACAGGCTTCCAACCTCAGGTGTGCACCAGGTTAAAAGTATACAACTATGGACGAAGAAAGACCAGGTGTTCGGCAACTAATTAGTCACTAGGAACCATGTGACCACGAGTCCATGTCCAAACCCCATGTGAGCAAAAGGGGGCGGGCGCGACATTTTAACCAATCAGATGACAAGGTCTGTGCATGAGACCCGCCTACGAACGACAGAGTCTCGCCCGTGAGGACCGGGGCGACGCCCATGACGTGCTTTTGTTCCAATCAGCGGAGGCAGTGGAAAGACTGAATTAAGAAGGAACTTCACCCAGAGGGTTGTTAATCTATGGAATTCCTTGCCCAGTGAAGTAGTTGATGCTACTTCAGTAAACGTTTTTAAAGATAAGGTAGATTTTTTTTGATCAATAAAGGAATTAAGGGATACGGTGAGAACGCGGGTAAGTGGATCTGAGTCCACGTAAAGATCAGCCATGAACTTATTGAATGGCAGAGCAGTTTCGGAGGGCCGGACGGCCTAATCCTGCTCCTAATTCTTATGTTCTGAAGCCAGACCACGACCACAACCACGCCCACACCGAGCAAAGAGCGCCAGCGGAAGTGAAGATAGGTGCATGCCCCAGCAAGCGCGAGGTCTCTTGTTTTCAAATTCTGAACCGCCACCGTCAGCACCGACACCGTTCCCCGCACCTGCCCCCTTCTATAATGCGGCCCCTCCCTAGGCACCGACCCCGCCGCCCTCTGTGGAAGGAGGAAGTTACTGTTTTGAGTCCAGTGAAACGTTTTGCAATTGAAGTGAAGTGGAAGTTTGATGGATATGATCCTGTCGAAAGGGGCTCGAGAAATACATGGAACAGAAGGGATTACTACGTAAATTAGAGAGTGAGGGGGTTTGCAGATCAAAGTGTGCCAACGAATAAAAGGGGAAAGAGAGTGGCAAAGGTTGTAGAGGAGAGACAAAACATTGGAGGTGTAAATGGTAGAATGAAGATCTGATTAAAAAGGAAATAAAGCATGAAGACAGGATGCAATTACTAGGTGAAAGTATATCCAATCAGAGGACTGTGTTAATGGATCTAAAGCTATTGAACTCAGTATTGAATGTATTGTCTCTTCTCAACAACCATTACAACTGCCTTCGTATTCTGTGGAAGGTTCACCGGATCTGGAACTTTAACTCTGTCTTTTTGCCTCCACAGAGGCTGCCAGACCTGTTGAACTTTTCCAACAGCTTCTGTTTTCGTTACCTTTGCATTTGCTTTGCGTTGAATGGTGAAATTGATCTTTAATCTCCCTCACCCTGTAACTTTGGCTTGACCTTTCAGCCCACATTCCTGACTCCCCCTTTCAACAGCATAGAACACAGAACATTACATAGAACATTATAGCGCAGGTCGGCCCTCGATTTTGCGCCGACCTGTGAAACCAATCTGAAGCCCATCTGACTACCTAAAACACTCTCACATTTTATCTTTTACTGCAATTGAGTTTCAAGGCAGGGACACAAATCTTCAAGTATGCTTCCACCTCCTGGATGTAGTGCTGCTGTCATTCTGCTCAATTTCCTTTCTTCCCTTTCCAGGGTCTTAATGTCCTTCCTAAAATATGGTGTTCAGAATTCACTATGTACTCAACTGGAGCTGACAGCACTACTTTATAAAGTTTTAGCATCACTTTCATGCTTTTTTACTGTGATCTTCTCGTACTGAAGCCCAGAGTCCCACTGACATTGCTTGATTATCTCAGTACTGACCCTCTGACAATGAAGCATTCCCTCATTACTTATCCTCTGAAAGTACTGCACTCCTTCAGCACTGATCCTCCAATCATGTGGCATACCCTCAATTATGACCGCTTAGAATGAGGGACTGCCTCAGTATTGACCATCTGACAAAAAAGGACTGCCTCAGGACGGCCCTTCTGGCAGTGCTGCACTACTTCAGTACTGACCCGATGAGCGTGTTGCGTTCCCTCAATTC
>NW_025966085.1:56410-61396 GCF_021869965.1 Rhincodon typus | reverse complement strand
CATGTTGATTTCTTTGAGATAAGCACGTCAGAAGATCAAAATCTCAATTTCTACAAATGACTCAACTTTTGACGTTGTTCTGAGTAGCATGCATATTTGAGTGAGATAAGCACTTCGGAAGGCAAAAAACTTGAATTCACCTAGTGACTTAATTGTTGATGCTGGTTGCTTTAAAATGTTTATTTCAGTGAGTTAAGCAATTCAGTAGACAAAAATCTGAACTTCACGAAATGACTCAACTTTAGCTGTTGTTTTGACTAAAATGCCTGTTTGAGTGAGACAAGCACTTCAGACGGCAATAATTTCATCTTCAACAAATGACTTAATATTTCATGCTGTTTTGACTAACATGCTTATTTCAGTGAGATAAGCACTTCAGAAAACCAAAATCTGAACTTCAGTAAATGACTCCACTTTTGATGTTGGTTTGACTAACATGCTTATTTGAGTCAGATAAGCACTTCAGAAGTCAAAAGTCTCAACTTCACCAAATGACTTAATATTTCATGCTGTTTTGACGAACATGCTCATTTCAGTGAGATAAGCAGTTCAGAAAACCAAAATCTGAACTTCAGTAAATGACTCCACTTTTGATGTTGGTTTGACTAACATGCTTATTTCAGCGACTTAAGCACTTCGGAAGACTAAAATCTGAACTTCACCAAATGACTTAACTTTTGATGCTGGTTGGAATAAAGTGCTGTTTTGAGCGAGTGAAGATCTTCAGTAGACAAAAATCTGAACTTCGCTAAATGACTCAAGTTTTGATGTTGGTTTGACGAACATGCTTATTACAGTGAGTTGAGCACTTCAGAAATCAAAATTCGCAGCCTCACCAAATGACTCAACTTTTCATGTTGTTTTGAGTAACATACTTACTTCAGCGAGTTAAGCACTTCAGAAGGCTAAAATCTCAACTTTACCAAATGACTCAACTTTTGATGCACTTTGGATTAAATGCTTTTTTCAGCGAGTTAAGCACTTCAGAAGTCCAAAATCTGAACGTCACAAAATGACTCAAGTTTCGATGATTTATTGACTAACATGCTGATTTGAGTGAGATAAGCACTTCGGAATTCAAAAATCTCAACTTCATCAAATGACTTAATTATTGATGTTGTTTTGACTACCACGCTTATTTCACGAGGATAGTCTCATCGAAAGACTGATATCTCAACTTCACCAAATGAGTTGGTTTTTGATGTTGATTTGAATGACATGTTGATTTCATTGATGTAAGCACGTCAGAAGATCAAACTCTCAACTTCACCAAATGACTCAACTTTTGATGTTGTTTTGACTAACATGCATATTTGAGTGTGATAAGCACTTGTGAAGGCAAAAATCTCAACTTCAACAAATGATTTAATTTTTGATGCTGTTTGGATTAAAATGCTTATTTCAGCGAGTTAAGCAATTCTGTAGACATAAATCTGAACTTCACCAAATGACTCAATTTTTAATGATGTTTTGACTGACGTGCTCATTTCAGTTAGATAAGCATATCAGAAGACCAAAATCGCAACTTCACCAAAACACTCAACTGTTGATGCTGGTATGACTGAAATGCTTATTTCAGTGAGATAAGCACTTCAGAATTCAAAAATCTCAACTTCACCAAATGACTTAATTTTTTATGCTGTTTATACTAACATGCCTATTTCACTCGGATAATCATTACAGAAGACCTAAATCTGAACTTCAAATGACTCAAGTTTTGATGTTGGCTATACTAACATGCTTATTTGAGTGAGATAACGACATCAGAAGTCAAAAATCTCATCTTCACCAAATGACTTAATTTGTAATGCTGTTTTGACTAACATGCTTATTTCAGTGAGATAAGCACTTCAGAAAACCAAAATCTGAACTTCACCAAATGACTCAAGTTTTGATGTTATTTTGAGTCGCATGCATATTTCAGCGATTTAAGCACCTCAGACGTCAAAAATCTCAACGTCAACAAATGAATTAATTTTTAATGCTGTTTTCACGAACATGCTTATTTCACTCAGATAAGCTCATCAGAAGACCAATATCTGAACAAATGAGTTAGTTTTTGATGTTGGTTTGAATGACATGTTTATTTCTTTGAGATGAGGACTTCAGAAGATCAAAATCTCAACTTCATCAAATGACACAACTTTCGATGTTGTTTTGACTAACATACTTGTTTCAGCGAGTTAAGCACTTCAGAAGGCAAAAATCTCAACTTCACCAAATGACTCAACTTTTGATGCAGTTTGGATTAAATGCTTTTTTCAGCTCGTTAAGCACTTCAGATGTCCAAAATCTGAACGTCACAAAATGACTCAAGTTTCGATGATTTATTGACTAACATGCTGATTTGAGTGAGATAAGCACTTCGGAATTCAAAAATCTCAACTTCATCAAATGACTTAATTATTGATGTTGTTTTGACGACCACGCTTATTTCACGAGGATAATCTCATCGGAAGCCTGATATCTCAACTTCACCAAATGAGTTGGTTTTTGATGTTGATTTGAATGACATGTGATTTCATTGATATAAGCACGTCAGAAGATCAAACTCTCAACTTCACCAAATGACTCAACTTTTGATGTTGTTTTGACTAATGTGCTTATTTCAGTGACAGAAGCATAGCAGAAGAACAAAATCTCAACTTCAAGAAGACACTCAACCTTTTGTGCTGTTTTCACAACATGCTTATTTCAGGGAGATAAGCAAATCAGAAGACCAAACTCTGAACTTCACTAAACGATTCAAATGTTGATGTTGGATTGACTAACAGGCTTCCTCCAGTGAATTAAGCACTTCAGAAGTGAAGAATCTGGACTTCACCAAATGACTCAATTTTTGATGTTGTTTTGAGTAACATACGTATTTGAGTCAGATAAGCACTTCAGGAGGCCAAAATAAGAACTTCACCAAATGACTCAAGTTTTCATGCTGGTTAGACTAACATGCTTACTTGATTGAGATAAGCACTTCAGACGTCAAAAATAGCAACTTCACCAAATGTCTTAATTTTTAATGCTGTTTTGACTGACATGCTTATTTCAGTGAGATAAGCACTTCAGAAGACGGAAATCTGAACTTCAAAAAGACGCTCAACTTTTTATGCTTTTTCGACAACATGCTTATTTCTGTGAGATAAGCACTTCAGAAGACCTAAATCTGAACTTCAGCAAATGACTCAAGTTTTGATGTTGGTTTGACTAACATGCTTATTTCAGCGATTTAAGCACTTCAGAAGTCAAAAATCTCCACGTCAACAAATGACTTAATTTTTAATGCCGTTTTGACTAACATGCTGATTTCACTCAGAGAAACACATCAGAAGACCAATATGTGAACTTCACCAAATGAGGTAGTTTTTGACGTTGGTTTGAATGACATGCTGTTTTCATTGGGATAAGCACGTCAGAGGATCAAAATCTCAACTTCACCAAATGACTCTACTTTTGCTGTTGTTTTGACTAATATGCATATTTCAGCGAGTTTAGCAATTTAGAAGGCTAAAATCTCAACTCCACCAAATGACTCAACTTTTGATGCTGCTTGGGTTAAAAAGCGTATTTCAGCGAGTTAAGCACTTCAGACGACATAAATCTGAACTTCACCAAGTGACTCAATTTTTGATGTTCTTTTGACCAACGTGCTTATTTGTTAGACAAGCATATCAGAAGTCAAAATCGAAACTGCACCAAAACACTCACCTTTTGATGCTGGTATGACTAAAATGCTTATTTCAGGGCGATAAGCACTTCAGAAATCAAAAATCTCAACTTCACCAAATGACTCAACTTTTGATGCTGTTTGGAATGAAATGCTGTTTTGACCGAGTTATGTTCTTCAGTCGACCAAAATTTGAACTTCACCAAATGACTCAAGTTTTGATGTTATTTTAAGTAACATGCATATTTGAGTGAGATAAGCACTTCAGAAGGCCAAAATAAGAACTTCACAAAATGACTTATTTTTTAATGCTGTTTTGACTAACATGCTTATTTGAGTGAGATAAGCACTTCAGAATTCAAAAATCTCAACTTCATCAAACGAATAAATTATTGGTGCTGTTTTGACGAATACGCTTATTTCACTCAGATAATCACGTCGGAAGACCAATATCTCAACTTCACCAAATGAGTAGATTTTTGATATTGGTTTGAATGACATGCTGATTTCTTTGAGATAAGCACGTCAGAAGATCAAAATCTCAACTTCAACAAATGACTCAACTTTTGACGTTATTTTGACGAACATGATTATTTCTGGGAGTTAAGCACTTCAGAAGGCTAAAATCTCAACTTCACCAAATGAAACAACTTTTGATGCTGGTTGGTTTAAAATGCTTATTTCAGCGAGTTTAGCTGTTCAGAACACCAAAACCTGAAATTCACCAAATAACTGTAAATTTGATCATGGTTTGACGAACGTGTTTATTTCAGAAATGATAAGCACGTCAGAATATCAAAATCTCAACTTCACCAAATGCCTCAACTTTTGATGTTGTTTTGACAAACGTGCTTATTTCAGCGGGATAAGCATATCAGAAGACGAAATCTCAATTTCACCAAGACACTCAACTTTTGATGCTGGTTTGACTAAAATGCTTATTTCAGCGAGATAAGCGTGTGAGAAGACTGAAATCTCATCTTCGCGAAAGGACCTACAAATTGATGCTGATTTGACGAAATGCTTATTTCAGTGAGATAAGCAGTTCAGAAAACCAAAATGTGAACTTCACCAAATAACTTAATTTTTTATGCTGTTTTGACGAACATGCTTATTTCACTCAGATAAGCACTTCAAAAGACCAAACTCTGAACTTCAACGAATGACTCAAGTTTTGATGTTGGTTTGACGAACATGCTGATTTCAGCGATTTAAGCACTTCCGAAGGATAAGAACTGAACTTCAACAAATGACTCAACTCATGTGATGGTTGGAATGAAATGCTTATTTCAGAGAGTTAAGCTCTGGAGTAGACCAAAATCTGA
>NW_025966085.1:53721-55910 GCF_021869965.1 Rhincodon typus | reverse complement strand
GAAATAAGCACGTTAGTCAAAACAACATCAAAAGTTGAGTCATTTGGTGATGTTGAGGTTTTTGACTTCTGAAGTGGTAATCTCACTCAAAAATGCATGCTAGTCAAACCAACATCACAAATTGTGCCAGTTGGTGAAGTTGAGATTTAAGCCTTCTGAGGTGCTTAACTCGGTGAAATAAGCATGTTAGTCAAAACAGCACCAAAATTAAGTCACTTGGTGAAGTTGAGATTTTAGCTTTGTGAAGTGCTTTACTCGCTGAAATAAGCATTTTAGTGTAAACAGCAGCAGAAATCAAGTCTTTGGTGATGTTGAGCATTTTGGTTTCTGTGGTGCTTATCTCAGAGAAATAAGCATGTGCGTCAAACCAGCATGAAAAGGTGAGTCATTTGCTGAAGTCGAGAGTTTAATCTTCTGATATGCTTGTCTCGCTCAAATAAGCACGTTAGTCAAAGCAACATCAAAAGGTGAATCATTTGGTGAAGTTGAGGTTTTTGACTTCTGAAGTGGTAATCTCTCTCAAAAAAGCATGTTAGTCAAACCAACATCACAAATTGTGCCATTTGGTGAAGTTGAGATCTTAGCCTTCTGAGGTGCTGAACTCGGTGAAATAAGCATGTCAGTCAAACGAGCATCAAAAGTTGAGTCATTTGGTGAAGTTGACATTTTGCTCTTCTGATATTCATAGCTCGCTGAAATAAGCATGTTAGTCAAAACAACATCAAACGTTTAGGCATTTGGTGAAGTTCAGATTTTACTCTTCTGATGTGCTCAACTCGCTGAAATAAGCATTTTAGTCGAACCAACAGCAAAAATAAAGTCATTTGGTGAAGTTGAGGTATTGGTCATCTCAAGTGCTTATCTGAGTGAAATAAGCATGTCAGTCAAATCAACACCAAAAATTAAGTCATTTTGGTGAAGTAGAGATTTTTGACTTCTGAAGTGCTTATCTTACTGAAATAAGCATTTCAGTCAAACCAGCATCAAATGTTAAGGTCATTTGATGAAGGTGAAGTTTTGGTCTTCTGATATGCTTATCTCGCTGAAATAAGCACGTTAGTCAAAACAACATCAAAAGGTAAGTCATTTGGTGAAGTCGAGATTTTTGACTTCTGAAGTGCTTATCTCACTCAAGTAAGCATGTTAGTCAAAACAACTTCAAAAATTGCGTCATTTGGTGAAGTTCAGATTTTACTCTTCTGATGTGCTTAACTCGCTGAAATAAGCATTTTAGTCAAAACAACACCAAAAATTAAGTCATTTTGGAGAAGTTGAGGTATTGGTCATCTCAAGTGCTTATTTTACTGAAATAAGCATTTCAGTCAAACCAGCATCAAAAGTTAGGTCATTTGGGCAAGTTGTAGTTTTGGTCTTCTGTTATGCTTATCTCGCTTAACTAAGCACGTTAGTCAAAACAACATCAAAAGTTAAGTCATTTGGTGAAGTTGAGATTTTTGACTTCTGAAGTGCTCATCTCACTCAAGTAAGCATGTTAGTCAAATAAGCATGAAATAAGCATGGAATAAGTTAGTGAAATAAGCATGTTAATCAAACCAGCGTCATTTGGGGAAGTTCAGATTTTACTCTTCTGATGTGCTTAACTCGCTGAAATAAGCATTTTAGTCTAAGCAACATCAAAAATCAAGTCATTTGGTGAAGTTGAGGTATTGGCCACCTACAGTGCTTATCTGAGTGAAATAAGCATGTTAGTTTGGTGAATTTGAGATTTTTGACTTCTGAAGTGCTTATCTCAATGAAATAAGCATTTTAGTCAATTCAGCATCAAAAGTTAGGTCATTTGGTGAAGTTGAGATTTTGGTCTTCTGATATGCTTATATCGCTGAAATAAGCATTTTAACCCAACCAGCATCAAAACTTAAGTCAGTTGGAGAAGTTGAGGTTTTTATCATCTGAAGTGCTTAACTCGCTGAAACACGCATGTTAGTCAAAACAAAAGTTGAGTCATTTGGTGGCAATGAAATTTTTGACTTCTGAAGTGCTTATCTCACTCAAATAAGCATGTTAGACAAACCAGCATCAAAAGTTGAATCATTGGTGAAGTTGAGATTTTGATCTTCTGAAGTGCTTATCTCAATGAAATAAGCATGTCATTCAAACTAACATCAGAAACTAACTCATTTGGTGAAGTTGAGATGTTGGTCTTCTGAAGTGCTTGTCTGAGTGAAACT
>NW_025966085.1:46146-53221 GCF_021869965.1 Rhincodon typus | reverse complement strand
AGTGTAGCACACCCTTATTATTGATGTTCTGACAGTGCAGTACTTCCTTAATATTGGCCCTCCCTCAGTGCAGCACTCCCTCAGTGCTGACCCACTTAGTGCTGACCCCACCTCCTCACTGCAGCACTCCCTGACCATCTAATAGCGCATCACTCCCTTTATACGAACCCTCGAACTGTGCAGAACGACGTTAGTTCTGACTCTCCAACAAGATAATTTCAGACAGATGTGCTCCCATCAAATTGACCCTCTGATACTGGAGCATTTCCTGAACATTGACCCTCTCACAGTGAATCTCTCCCTTTATATAGACAGGGCGGCTCTCTTTCAGTACAGGCCTTCTCACAGAGCAGCACTCTCTTATAACTGACCCTCTGATAGTGCAGCACTCCCCTAAATACTGTCAGTGGGTCAATACTGAGAGAATGCTGCACTGTCAGAGTCAGCTCCCCGTAGTACTATCAGACGTTCAATATTAAAGTTATGCTGCACTGTGAGTGGGTCAGTGTCAGTGAACTCTGCATTGCGACATGGTCAACAATGAGGAAGAGCTGCACTGTCAATGCAAATGAGTTACAACTGAGTGAGTGCCTCACGATCAGACGGTCAGGACTGAGGTTTTGCAGCACTGTTATAGTGTCAGATTTTTGGGCGTACATAATTGTCAGAGATTCAATACTAAGCTAGTGATTCCTTGTAAATGGGTCAGAATTGAGACAGTGCTACAAGATTAGAGAGTCAGTGCTGTAGTAGAGCAGCACTCTGAGGGTCAGTACTGAGGGAAAGCTTCCTTATCAATGGGTCACTTCTGAGGCTGTGCTATTTTGTCAGAGGACCATACGAATGTGGTGCTTCATTGTAATGGGATAAGAATTGAGTGAATTTCGCACAGTGCATCATTCGCTCATCATTGACCGTCTAACAGTGTAGCACACCGTTAATATTGACCCTCTGACAGTGCAGCACTCCGTCATGACTGACTGTTCTGACAGTACAGTACTCCCTCCGTAGTACCCTCTGACAGTGCCGCACTCCCTAAATATTGGCCTTCCGACAGTGTGGAGCTCCCTCAATAATGACAATGACAATGTAGCACTCCCTCAGTACTTACTCTGCAAGACTTCAGCACCCGCTCATCATTGACTCTGGAGAACACTCTTAATATTGACGCCCTGACAGTGAAGCTCTCCCTCAATATTGACCTTCTGTGAGAGTGGCTTTCTCTCAGTGCTGACCCTTCAATTGTGTAGCATGACTTACCACTTACCCATCAACACTTTACGCTACCCCTCCAATCAACAGAAACTTTCTGAAACTGCAGCACTCTCTTAATTTTCACACTCTGACAGTGCAGACTTCCTTCATTATTGACCCTCCTACAGCATAGCACACCCTTATTATTGATGCTCTGACAGTGCAGTACTCCCTGAAAATTGGCACTCCCTCAGTGCAGCACTCCCTCAGTGCAGCACTCCCCTCGTGCTGACCCCGCTCAGTGCTGAACACCATTCAGTGCTGCCCCGCCCCCCGAGAGCTAACATCCCTCCGTGCAGCACTCCTTTAGTGCTGGTCACCTCAGTGCTGATCCCCTCAGTGCTGACCCCCTGAGTGCTGACACCCTCAGTGCAGCACTCCCTCAATGCTGACCCCGCTCTGTGCATCACTCCCTCAGTGCTCATCTCCGTCTGTTCCGCACTCCTTCAGTGTTGACCCCCCTCAGCGCAACACTCCCTCAGTTCTGACTTTCCTCTGTGCGGCACCCTCAATGCTAACCTCCATCTGTGCAGCATACCCTCAGTTCTGACCCACCTCAGTGCAGCATTCCCTTAGAGCTGAGCACCCGCACCTCAGTGCTGACCACCCCACCTCAGTGCTGACCACTGCCTACAGTGCTGACACCACTCCGCCGAGAGCAGCCCCCGCTCAGTGCTGAGACCCCTCAGTGCATCTCTCCATCAGTGCTGACCCTGCTCATTGCAGCACTCCTTCACTGCAGCACTCCCTCAATTCTGACCCCTGCCATCAGTACAACACTCCCTCAGTGCCAAGCCCCCTCAGTGCGCCACTTCCTCAAAACTGACCCTCTGACTGTGCTACAGTCTCACAGCACTGACGCTTTAACAGTGCAGCACCCCCTCAGTGCGGATCCGCCTCAGTGCTGACTGCCCGCAGTGCTGACTCCCTCAGTGCAGCACTCCCTCAGTGCTGACCCCCTCAGTGCAGCAGTCCCTCAGTGCAGCACTCCCTCAGTGCTGACCCCTTCTGTGCGGCACTCCCTCAGTGCTCACCCCCGTCTGTTCCGCACTCCTTCAGTGCTGATCCCCCGCCTCAGCGCAGCACTCCCTCAGTGCTGACGCTCCTCTGTGCGGCACTCCCTCAGTGTTAACCCTTATCTGTGCAGCATGCCCTCAGTGCTGATCCGCCTCAGTGCTGAATGCCCCTCAGTGCTGACCCCCTCAGTGCAGCACTCCCTCAGTACTTATCCCCGCTCAGTGCAGCAATCCCTCAGTCCTGACCCCCCATCACTGCTGCACTCGCTCAGTGCTAACCCCCTCTCTGTATAGCACACCCTTAATATTTACCCTCTGACAGTGCAGCACTCTGTCATGACTGACTGTTCCTCAAAGTGAAGCTCTCCCTTAATATAGAACCTCTGACAGGGCGGCTCTCTTTCAGTACGGGCCTTCTCACAGAGCAGCACTCTCTCATCATTTACCCTCTGACAGTGCATCACTCCCCTAAATACTGTCAGAGGTTCAATACTGAGAAAATGCTGCACTGTCAGAGTCAGCTCTCCGGAGTACTATCAGACGTTCAGTATTGAAGGTATGCCGCACTGTGAGTGGGTCAGTGTCAGTGAATTCTGCAGTGCGACATTGTCAACAATGACGAAGATCTGCACTGTCAATGTAACAGGGTCAGAACTGAATGAGCGCCTCACGATCAGAGGGCCAGGACTGAGGTTATGCAGCACTGTCAGAGTGTCAGATCTGTGGGCGTACATAATTGTCGGAGGGTCAATACTGAGTTGGTGACTCCTTGTAAATGGGTCTGAATTGAAACAGTGCTACAGGATTAGAGTGTCAGTCCTGTGCTCGAGCAGCACTCTGAGAGACAGTACTGAGGGAAAGCTTCGTTATCAATGGGTCAGATCTGCGTCTGTGCTACTTTGTCAGAGAGCCATACTAATGCGGTGCCTCATTGAAATGGGATAAGAATTGAGGGAATGTCGCACAATCAGAGGATCAGTGCTGAGGTACTGCAGCGCTATCAAAGGGTCACTACTGATGGAGTGCCTTTTTGTTAGAGGGTCAGTGCTGAGGGAGCGCATCATTGTCAAAGGATCAAATTGAGATGATGCCTCATTTTAATATGGTCAGTTGTGAGGTAATACAACACTCTCAGGGAGCCAGTAGTACTGAGGAAGTGCTGAACATCCCCATGATGAAATGAAGACCCTCATGATTAAAATGTCAATGTTGACAGAGGGCATAATGGCCAGAGGGTCAGTTCTGAGTTGGCACCTCGTTGCCAGATGGTCAATTCTGAGGCAGTACTGAATCTGAGGGAATAGATAATCTGTTGTAGAGTCGGGACTGAGGGAGTGCTGACCGTCTCTCAGTGCTGTAATTCCGCAGCACGACCCTCTGGAACACTCTTCCTGTTGACGTTCTGACAGGGCAGTTTCCCTCAGTACTGACTCCCCAAAGTGCATCACTAGCTCATCAGTGACTGCCTAACATTGTAGCACACACTTAATATTGACCCTCTGACAGTGTAGTACTCCGTCATGACTGATTGTTCTGACAGTGCAGTATTCCTTCAGTAGTGACACTCTGACAGTGCAGCACTCCCTGAAAATTGGCCTTCCGACAGTGTGGAGCTCCCTCAATGATGACACTGACAATGCAGCACTCCCTCAGTACTTACTCTGCAACACTTCAGCACCCAGTCATCATTATCCCTCTGACAGTGTAGCAGTCACTTAATATTGAGCCTCAATGCTGGAGCATTCTCTTAAGATTGACCTCCGGACAGTGAAGCTCTCCATAATATTGACGATCTGAGAGGGTGGCTTTCTCTCAGTGCTGAATAGTGAAGCACTTCAGAAGACCAAAATCTAAACTTCACTAAATGACTCAAATTTTGATGTTGGATTGACTAATAGGCTTCCTCCAGTGAAATAAGCACTTCAGAACTGAAGAATCTCGACTTCACCAAATGACTCAACTTTGGATGTTGATTTGAGTAACATGCATATTTGAGTGAGATAAGCACTGCTGAAGGCAAAATTCTCAACTTCACCAAATGGCATAATTTTTAATGCTGTTTTGACTAACATGTTTATTTCAGCGAGTTAAGCACTTCAGAAGATTAAAATCTCAACTTCAACAAAGGCACGAATTTTGATGTTGTTTTCACTAACGTGCTTATTTCAGCGAGATAAGCATAGCTGAAGAACAAAATCTGAACTTCACTAAAAGACTCAAATTTTGATGTTGGATTGACTAATAGGCTTCCTCCAGTGAAATAAGCACTTCCGAAATGAAGAATCTCGACTTCACAAAATGACTCAACTTCTGACGTTGTTTTGAGTGACATGCATATTTGAGCGATATAAGCACTTCAGAAGTCAAAAATCTCAACTTCACCAAATGACTTAATTGTCAATACTGTTTTGACCAACATGCTTATTTCAGTGAGATCAGCCCTTCAGAAAAATAAAATCTAACTTCACCAAATGACTCAACTTTTGATGTTGTTTTTACTAACGTGCTTATTACAGCGAGTTCAGGACTTCAGAAGCAAAAACCTTAACTTCACCAAATGACTTAATTTATGATGCTGGTTAAATTAAAACGCTTATGTCAGCGAATTAAGCATATCAGAAGACTAAAATATCAACTTCGCCACATCAGCTAACTTCTGTTGCTGGTTTGACCAACATGCTTATTTCAGCAAGATAAGCACCTCAGAAGCCAAAAATCTGAACTTCAACAAATGACTTGATGTTTGAATCTGGTTGGACCAAAATGCCTATTTCAGGGAGTTGAGCATATCAGAAGACCAATATCTCAACTCCCCAAATGAGTTAGTTTTTCATGTTAGTTTGAATGACTTGCTTATTTCATTGAGATCAACACTTCAGAAGATCAAAATCTCAACTTCACCCAATGACACATCGTTTGATGTTGTTTTGACTAACATGCTTTCTTCAGCGGGTCAAGCACTTCAGAAGATCAAAATCTCAACTTCACGAAATGACTCAACTTTTGATGTTGTTTTGGCTAACGTGCTTATTACAGCGAGATAAGCATATGAGAAGGCGAAAATCTCGATTTCATCAAAGGGCCTAACTTTTGATGCTGATTTGAATAAATGCTTATTTCAGTCATATAAGCACTTCAGAAAACCAAAATCTGAGCTCCACCAAATGACTCAAGTTTTGATGTTGGTTTGACTAACATGATTATTTAAGTGAGAAAAGCACTTCAGAAGTCAAAAGTCTCAACTTCACCAAAGGACCAAACTTTGGACGCTGGCTGGACTAAAATGCTTAGTTCAGTGAGATAAGCACTTCAGAAATCAAAAATCTCAACTTCACGATCTGACTTAATTTTTGATGCTGTTTTGACAATATGCTTATTTCACTCAGATAAGTACTTCAGAAGACCAATATCTCAACTTCACCAAATCAGTCAGTTTTTGATGTTGGTTTGAACGAAATGCTTATTTCATGAGGTAAGCACTTCAGAATATCAAAATCTCAACTTCACCAAATGACTGAAGTTTTGATGTTGGTTAGACGAACATGCTTACTTGAATCAGATAAGCACATCAGAAGTCAAAAATCTTATCTTCGCCAAATGACGAAAGGTTTGATGTTGGTTTGACTAACATGCTTATTTCAGCGATTTAAGCACTTTAGAAGAACAAAATCTGAACTTCACAAAATTAATCAAGTATTGATGTTGGTTAGACTAACATGCTTATTTGAGTGAGATAAGCACTTCAGCAGTTAAAAATCTCAACTTCACCAAATGACGCAACTTTTGATGTTGTTTTCACCAACGTGCTTATTTCAGCGAGATAAGCAAAGCAGAAGACCAAAATCTCACCTACAACATGACACTCAACATTTTATGTTGTTTTGACAACATGCTTATTTCAGTGAGGTAAGCACTTCAGAGTCCAAAATCTGAACTTCACTAAATTACTCAAATTTTGATGTTGGATTGACTAATAGGCTTCGTCCAGGAAAAAAAAAAACACTTCAGAAGTGAAGAATATCGACTTCACCGAATGACTCAAGTTTTGATGTTGTTTTGAGTAACATGCATATTTGAGTGAGGGAAGCACTTCAGAAGACCAAAATCTGAACTTCACCAAATGACTCAAGTTTTGATGTTGGTTAGACTAACATGCTAACTTGAGTGAGATAAGCACTTCAGAAGATCAAAATCTCAACTTCACCCAATGACTCAATTTTTAATGTTGTTTTGACGAACATGTTTACTTCAGCGGGTAAAGCACTTCAGAAGATCAAATTCTCAACTTCACCAAATGACTCAACGTTTGATGTTGTTTCGGCTAACGTGCTTATTTCAGCGTGATAAGCATATCAGAAGACCAAAATCTTAATTTCACCAAGACACTCAACTTTTGATGCTGGTTTGACTAAAGTGCTTATTTCAGCGACATAAGCATGTGAGAAGACTAAAATTTCAACTTCACCAAAGGACCTAACTTTTGATGCTGATTTGACGAAATGCTTATTTCAGTCAGATAAGCACTTCAGAAAACCAAATTCTGAGCTCCCCCAAATGACACAAGTTTTGATGTTGGTTAGACTAACATGCTTACTTGAGTGAGATAAGCACTTCAAAAGTCAAAATCTCAAATTCACTAAATGACTAAATGTCTAAATGACTTAATTTTGAATCCTCTTTTGACTGACATGCTTATTTCAGTGAGATAACCAAAATCTGATCTTCACCAAATGACTAAAGTTTCGATGGTGGTTTGACTAACATGCTTATTTCAGGTATTTAAGTACTTCAGAAGTCAAAAATCT
>NW_025966085.1:43973-45646 GCF_021869965.1 Rhincodon typus | reverse complement strand
TGCTTATTTCAGGGAGTTGAGCATATCAGAAGACCAATATCTCAACTCCCCAAATGAGTTAGTTTTTCATGTTAGTTTGAATAACTTGCTTATTTCATTGAGATCAACACTTCAGAAGATCAAAATCTCAACTTCACCCAATGACTCATCGTTTGATGTTGTTTTGACTAACATGCTTTCTTCAGCGGGTAAAGCACTTCAGAAGATCAAAATCTCAACTTCACGAAATGACTCAACTTTTGATGTTGTTTTGACTGACGTGCTTATTACAGCGAGATAAGCATATGAGAAGACGAAAATCTCGACTTCATCAAAGGACCTAACTTTTGATGCTGATTTGAATAAATGCTTATTTCAGTCATATAAGCACTTCAGAAAACCAAATTCTGAGCTCCACCAAATGACTCAAGTTTTGATGTTGGTTTGACTAACATGATTATTTGAGTGAGAAAAGCACTTGAGAAGTCAAAAGTCTCAACTTCAGCAAAGGACCAAACTTTGGACGCTGGCTGGACTAAAATGCTTAGTTCAGTGAGATAAGCACTTCAGAAATCAAAAATCTCAACTTCACGATCTGACTTAATTTTTGATGCTGTTTTGACAATATGCTTATTTCACTCAGATAAGTACTTCAGAAGACCAATATCTCAACTTCACCAAATCAGTCAGTTTTTGATGTTGGTTTGAACGAAATGCTTATTTCATGAGGTAAGCACTTCAGAATATCAAAATCTCAACTTCACCAAATGAATGAAGTTTTGATGTTGGTTAGACTAACATGCTTACTTGAGTCAGATAAGCACATCAGAAGTCAAAAATCTGATCTTCGCCAAATGACGAAAGGTTTGATGTTGGTTTGACTAACATGCTTATTTCAGCGATTTAAGCACTTTAGAAGAACAAAATCTGAACTTCACAAAATTAATCAAGTTTTGATGTTGGTTAGACTAACATGCTTATTTGAGTGAGATAAGCTCTTCAGCAGTTAAAAATCTCAACTTCACCAAATGACGCAACTTTTGATGTTGTTTTCACCAACGTGCTTATTTCAGCGAGATAAGCAAAACAGAAGACCAAAATCTCACCTACAACATGACACTCAACATTTCATGCTGTATGACAACATGCTTATTTCAGTGAGATAAGCACTTCAGAAGTCCAAAATCTGAACTTCACTAAATGACTCAAATTTTGATGTTGGATTGACTGATAGGCTTCGTCCAGGGAAAAAAGCACTTCAGAAGTGAAGAATATCGACTTCACCGAATGACTCAAGTTTTGATGTTGGTTCGACTAACATGTTAACTTGAGTGAGAGAAGCACTTCAGAAGATCAAAATCTCAACTTCACCAAATGACTCAACTTTTGGTGTTGTTTTGACTAACGTGCTTATTACAGCGAATTGAGCACATCAGAAGACTAAAATCTGATCTACACCAAATGACTCAACTTTTGTACACTGGTTGGATTAAAATGCTTATTTCAGTGAGTTCGGCACTTCAGGAGACCAAAATCTGAACTTCACAACATGACTCAACTTTTGATGTGTGTTTGGCTAACATGCTTACTTAAGTGAGATCAGCACTTCAGAAGTCAAAAATCTCAACTTCACCAAATGATTTAATTATTGATGCTGTTTTGACTGACACACTTATTTCACTCAGATAAGCACA
>NW_025966085.1:42353-43473 GCF_021869965.1 Rhincodon typus | reverse complement strand
ATAACCAATTCAGAAGTCAAAAATCTCAACTTCAACAAATGACTCTACTTTTGATGTTGTTTTGAATAACATGCTTATTTCACTCAGGTAATCACTTCAGAAGACCAAAATCTGAACTTCAACAAATGACTCGAATTTTGATGTTGGTTATGCTAACATGCTGATTTGAGTCATAAAAGCACATCAAAAGACCAATACCTGAACTTCAACAAACGACACAAGTTTTGATATTGGTTAGACTAACAGGCTTATTTGAGTGAGATAATCATTTCAGAGGGCAAAAATCTCAACTTCACGAAATGACATAATTTTTGATGCTGTTTGTATTAATGTTCTTATTCCAGCGAGATAAGCACTTCAGAAGACACAAATCTGAACTTCACCAAATGACTCAATTTTTGATGTTAGTTTGACTATCATGCTTATTTCAGCTAGTTCAGCACTCCAGAAGAACAAAACCTCAACTTCATAAAAAGCCACAACTTTTAATATTGTTTTGACTAACGTGCTTATTTCAGCGAGATAAGCATAGCAGAAGACCAAAGTCTCAACTTCAACAATACACTCAACTTCTGATGTTGTTTTGACTGACATGCTTATCTCAGCGAGTTAAGCACTTCAGAAGGCTAAAAGCTCAACTTCACCAAATGACACAACTTTTGATTCTGGTTGGTTTCAAATGCTTATTTCAGCGAGGTGAGCTCTTCAGAACACCAAAACCTTAACTTCACCAAATGACTGCAGTTCTGATAATGGTTTGACTGACATTCTTAGTTGCTTGACAGAAGCATTTCAGAAGTCAAAAATCTCAACTGAACCAAATGACTCAACTTTTAATATTGTTTTGACTAACGTGCTTATTTCAGGGAGATAAGCATGTCAGAAAACTAAAGTCTCAAATTCACCAAAAGACGTAACTTTTAAAGCTGGTTTTACTAAGATGCTTATTTCAGTGAGATGAGCACTACAGAAGTCAAAAATCTCAACTTCATCAAATGACTTGATTTTTGATGCTGGTTAGACTAAAATGTTTATTTCAGTGAGTTAAGCACTTGAGAAGAATAAAATCTGAACTTGACCAAATGACTCTATGTTTAATGTTGTTTTTTCTGACATGCTT
>NW_025966085.1:41288-41853 GCF_021869965.1 Rhincodon typus | reverse complement strand
TTCCGTGAGATATGTTCTGCAGAAGTGAAAAATCTCAACTTCACCAATTGACTCAACTTTTGATGCTGTTTTGACGAACGTGCTTA
Source organism: Rhincodon typus (assembly GCF_021869965.1). NCBI lineage: Eukaryota > Metazoa > Chordata > Chondrichthyes > Orectolobiformes > Rhincodontidae > Rhincodon > Rhincodon typus. The sequence continues at coordinate 41,767 of NW_025966085.1, read as the reverse complement.
TTTCAGCGAAATAAGCATATCAGAAGACTAAAATCTGAACTTCACCACGTGACTTAATTTTTCATGTTGTTTTGACTAACATGCTTATTTCAGCGAGGTAAGCACTTCAGAAGGCTAAAACCTCATCTTCACCAAACGACACAACTTTTGATGCTGGTTGGTTCAAAATGCTTATTGTAGCGAGTAAAGCTCTTCACAACACCAAAACCTGAAGTTCACCAAATGGCTCAAGTTTTGATGTTGGGAGACTAACATGCTTATTTGAGTCCGATAAGCACTTCAGAAGTCAAAAGTCTTGACATCACCAAGTGACTTAATTTTTCATGTTGTTTTGACTAACATGCTTATTTCAGTAGATCAGCACTTCAGAATACAAAAATCTCACCTTCAGCAAAGGACCTAACTTTGGACGCAGGTTGGACTAAAATTCTTATTTCAGTGAGATAAGCACTTTAGAAATCAAAAATCACAACTTCACC
>NW_025966085.1:38810-40788 GCF_021869965.1 Rhincodon typus | reverse complement strand
CAGGTTTTGGTCTTCTGAAGTGCTTTTCCCATTGAAATAAGCATGTTAGTCAAAACAGCATCAAAAGTTGAGTGTATTGTTGAAGTTGAGATTTTGGTCTTCTGCTATGCTTGTCTCGCTGAAATAAGCACGTTAGTCAAAACAATATTAAAAGTTGCGGCATTTTGTGAAGTTGAGATTTTGATCTTACGGAGTCATTAACGAGCTGAAATAAGCATGTTCGGCAAACTAACATCAAAAATTGAGTCATTTGGTGAAGTTAAAATTTGTGTCTTCTGAAGTGCTTATCTTGCTGAAGTAAGAACATTAATACAAACAGCATCAAAAATTATGTCATTTCTTGAGGTTGAGACTTTTGCTCTCTGAGGTGCTTATCTCACTCAAATAAGCATGTTCGTCAAACCAACATCAAAACTTGAGTCATTTGGTGAAGTTCAGATTTTGGTCTCGTGAAGTGATTAACTCGCTTAGATGAGCATTTTAATCCAACCAGCATTAAAAATTAAGTCATTTGATAAGGTTGAGATTTTTGCCTTCTGAACTGCTTAACTCGCTGAAATAAGCATGTTATTCAAAACAACATCAAAAATAGAGTCATTTGTTGAAGTTGAAATTTTTGACTTCTGAATTGGTTATCTCGCTCAAATAAGCATGTCAGTCAAAACAACATTAAAAATAGAGTCAATTGGTGAAGTTCAGATTTTATTCTTCTCCAGTGTTTAACTCACTGAAATAAACATTTTAGTCTAACCAGTGTCAAAAATCAAGTCATTTGATAAAGTTGAGATTTTTGACTTCTGTAGTGCTCATCTCACTGAAATAAGCATTTTAGTCAAACCAGCATCAAAAGTTATGTCCTTTGGTGAAGTTGAGATTTTAGTCTTCTGATATGCTTATCTCCCTGAAATAAGCACGTTAGTCAAAACAATATTAAAAGTTGAGTCATTTGGTTTAGTTGAGATTTTTGACTTCTGAAATGCTTCTGTCAAGCAAATAAGAATGTTAGTCAAACCATTATCAGAACTGCAGTCATTTGGTGAAGTTGAGATTTTGGTCATCTGAAGCGCTTACCTCATGAAAAAAACATGTCATTCAAACCAACATCAAAAACCAACATTTTTGGTGAAGTGAGATATTAGGCTTCTGAAGTGCTTATCTGAGTTATATAAGCATGTTAGTCAAAACTGCATCAAAAATTAAGCCAGATGGTGAAGTTGTGATTTTTGATTTCTAAAGTGCTTATCTCACTGAAATAAGAATTTTAGTCCAACCTGCGTCCAAAGTTAGGTCCTTTGCTGAAGTTGAGATTTTTGTCTTCTGAAGTGCTGATCTACTGAAATAAGCATGTTAGTCAAAACAACATGAAAAATTAAGTCACTTGGTGATGTCAAGACTTTTGACTTCTGAAGTGCTTATCGGACTCAAATAAGCATGTTAGTCTCCCAACATCAAAACTTGAGCCATTTGGTGAACTTCAGGTTTTGGTGTTCTGAAGAGCTTAACTCGCTACAATAAGCATTTTGAACCAACCAGCATCAAAAGTTGTGTCGTTTGGTGAAGATGAGGTTTTAGCCTTCTGAAGTGCTTGCCTCGCTGAAATAAGCATGTTAGTCAAAACAACATGAAAAATTAAGTCACGTGGTGAAGTTCAGATTTTCGTCTTCTGATATGCTTATTTCGCTGAAATAAGCACGTTCGTCAAAACAGCATCAAAAGTTGAGTCAATTGGTGAAGTTGAGATTTTTGACTTCCGAAATGCTTCTCTCAATCAAATAAGCATGTTCGTCAAACTGTCATCAAAACTACAGTCATTTGGTGAAGTTCAGGTTTTGGTGTTCTGAAGAGCTTAACTCGCGACAATAAGCATTTTAAACCAACCAGAATCAAAAGTTGTGTCATTTGGTGAAGTTGAGGTTTTAGCCTTCTGAAGTGCTTAACTCGCTGAAATAAGCATGTTAGTCAAAACAACACCAAAAGT
>NW_025966085.1:36117-38310 GCF_021869965.1 Rhincodon typus | reverse complement strand
GCTTAACTCGCTGAAATAAGCATGTTAGTCAAAACAACACCAAAAGTCGAGCCATTTGGTGAAGTTGAGGCTTTGATCTTCTGATGTGCTTACCTCATGAAATAAGCATGTTAGTCAAAACAACACCAAACATTGAGTCATTTGCTGAAGTTGAGGCTTTGATCTTCTGATGTGCTTACCTCACGAAATAAGCATGTCATTCAAACCAACATCAAAAACTATAGTGAGATATTGTTCTTCTGAAGTGCTTATCTGAGTGAAAAAAAAACATGTTGATGAAAACAACATCAAAAATTAAGGCAATTGGTGAAGATGAGATTTTTGACTTCTGATTTGCTTATCTCACTCTTATAAGATGTAAGTCTAACCAATATCAAAACTTGAATCATTTGTTGAAGTTCAGATTTTGGTCTCCTGACGTGCTTATCTCACTCAAAATGCATGTTACTCAAAACAACATCAAAACTTGAGTCATTCGGTGAAGTTGAGATTTTTGACTTCTGAAGTGCGTTTCTCACTGAAATAAGTATTTTAGTCAAATCAGCATCAAAAGTTACGTCTTTTGGTGAAATTGAGATTTTGGCCTTCTGATGTACTTATCTCGCTGAAATAAGCATTTTAGACAAACGAGCATCAAAAGTTGAGTGTCTTGGTGCAATTGAGATTTTGGTCTTTTGTTATGCTTATCTCGCTGAAATAAGCACGTTAGTCAAAACAACATCAAAAGTTCTGTCATTTGGTGAAGTTCAGATTTTGATCTTCTGAAGTGCTTAACTCGTGAAATAAGTATGTTAGTCAAAGTAACATCAAAAATTGAGTCATTTGGTGAAGTTGAGATTTTTGATTTCTGAAGTGCTTATCTCACTGAAATAAGCATGTTAGTCCAACCAGCGTTCAAAGTTAGGTCCATTGGTGAAGTTGAGATTTTTGACTTCTGAAATGTTTATCTCACAAAAAAGTAATCGTGTCAGTCTCACCAACATCAAAACTCCAGTCATTTATTGAAGTTCAGATTTTGGTCTTCTGAAGTGCTTATCCCGCTGAAATAAACATGTTAGTCAAAACAATATTCATATTTGAGTCATTTGGTGAAGTTGAGATTTTTGACTTCTGAAATGCTTCTCTCAACCAAATAAGAATGTTAGTCATACCATTATCAAAACTGCAGTCATTTGGTGAAGTTCAGGTTTTGGTCTTCTGAAGTGCTTTTCCCATTGAAATACGCATGTTAGTCAAAACAGCATCAAAAGTTGAGTTTCTTTTTGAAGTTGAGATTTTGGTCTTCTGATATGCTTATCTCGCTGAATTAAGCACGTTAGTCAAAACCACATCAAAAGATGAGTCATTTGGGGAAGTTGAGATTTTGATCTTCTGAAGTGCTTAATTGGCTGAAATAAGCATTTTAATTTAAACAGCATCAAAAGTTAGGTCATTTGATGAAGGTGAGATTTTCGAATTCTGAAGTGATTATCTCACTCAAATAAGCATGTTAGTCAAAACAACATCTAAATTGAGTCACTTGCTGAAGTTGAGATTTCTGTCTTCTGAAGTGCTTATCTCACTCAAATAAGCATGTTAGTCAAAACAGCATCAAAAATCAAGTCATTTGGTGAAGTTGAGATTTTTGACTTCTGAAGTGCTTATCTCACTCAAGTAAGCATGTTAGTCTAACAAGCATCAAAACTTGAGTCATTTGGTGATGTTCTTATTTTGGCCTACTGAAGTGCTTACCTCAGTCAAATATGCATATTACTGAAAACAACATCATAAGTTGAGTCTTTTGATGAAGTCGAGATTCTTCACTTCTGAACTGCTTCTTTCACTGGACGAAGCCTGTTAGTCAATCCAACATCTAAATTTGAGTCATTTAGTGAAGTTCAGATTTTGGTCTACTGATGTGCTTATCTCACTGAAATAAGTCAGGGAGACAGATAGGAGATTGTGTGGGAACGAGAGAGACTCGCGGTTGGTGTGTTGCCTCCCAGGTGCCAGGGTCCGTGCTGTCTCGGATCGTGTTTTCGGGATCCTTAAGGGGGAGGGGGAGCAGCCCCAAGTCGTGGTCCACATAGGCACCAACGACATAGGTAGGAAAAGGGATGGGGACGTAAGGCAGAAATTCAAGGAGCTAGGGTGGAAGCTTAGAGCGAGAACAAACAGAGTTGTTATCTCTGGTTTGTTACTCGTGCCACGTGC
>NW_025966085.1:35083-35617 GCF_021869965.1 Rhincodon typus | reverse complement strand
TTTACTGAGGGTTGTCCCGGCCACAGCCTCCGTCACCAGCCTTTCCCAGCACCGCCCCCAGCCCGCGGAACTGACCCGAACCCCGGCCCGCAGCCTGTCCCGGACCCCGGCCCTAACCCCAGACTGTTCCAGACCCAGCCGCGGCCCTCAGCCCCCCGACACGAATCCCAGCCTGTCCTGGCCCGGAAACCAAGCCCCCAACCCCCAGCCCCACCCGAGCCTGTCCCGGCCCCAAATCTAACCAAAAACTTAACACCAATCCTAGCCCTAAACGTGGCCCCTGACCCAAGACCTGAGCCTTCAGCCCCCAGCCGAATCCCGGCCGACAGCCTGGCGCAGCCCCGGCCCGGCCCGGCCTGACCCAATCCAGGGCCCCAGTCCAGACCATCACCGTAAACCTAGCCTTAGCCTCAGCCCTCCGACCCCGGACCCAAAACTTACCAAAATCTTCGCCCCAACCTGGACGCTGACTCTAAACCCTGGCCTAGATCCCCAGCCCGGCCCGGCCCAGCCCGACCCAATCCAGGGCCCCAG
>NW_025966085.1:34213-34583 GCF_021869965.1 Rhincodon typus | reverse complement strand
CTGGGGCCCTGGATTGGGTCGGGCTGGGCCGGGCCGGGCTGGGGATCGAGGGCAGGGTTTAGAGTCAGCGTCCAGGTTGGGGCGAAGATTTTGGTAAGTTTTGGGTCCGGGGTCGGAGGGCTGAGGCTGAGGCTAGGTTTACGGTGATGGTCTGGACTGGGGCCCTGGATTGGGTCAGGCCAGGCCGGGCCGGGGCTGCGCCAGGCTGTCGGCCGGGATTCGGCTGGGGGCTGAAGGCTCAGGTCTGGGGTCAGGGGCCACGTTTAGGGCTAGGATTGGTGTTAAGTTTTTGGTTAGATTTGGGGCCGGGACAGGCTCAGGTGGGGCTGGGGGTTGGGGGCTTGGTTTCCGGGCCAGGACAGGCTGGGAT
>NW_025966085.1:33832-34113 GCF_021869965.1 Rhincodon typus | reverse complement strand
CTCCCTAAAGTCCCCCTAAACCCTCAAACAGACGACTGCAAAAAAAATCCCCTAAAACACAGAGCCTCCAGTTAATGAAAGCTAAAACACAAGACCCACTGTAAATCAACACTAAATAACAGAGCCCCCAGTAAACCACTGCGAGATAGTCAGATTCAGATAGTACCTCATAGTCAGCAAGTCAGATCTGAGTCAGTGCCTGTTTGTCAGACAGTCAGTCATGCGGAAACGCAGTGTTATTTAACGGGCATTACTGAGGCAGCGCCACACGATTACAGGAT
>NW_025966085.1:25839-33332 GCF_021869965.1 Rhincodon typus | reverse complement strand
GACACAATTTTTTTACGTTCGTTTGACTAACATTCTTGTTTCGGCAAGTTAAGCACTTCAGAAGATCAAAATCTCAACTTCACCAAATGACTCAACTTTTGATGTTGTTTTGACTAACGTGTTTATTTCAGCGAGATAAGCATATCAGAAGACCAAAATCTCAATTTCACCAAGACACTCAACTTTTCATGCTGTTTTGACTGAAATGCTTATTTCAGCCAGATAAGCATATCAGAAGACTAAAATCTGAACTTCACCAAAGGACCTAACTATTGATGCTGATTTGACTAAAATGCTTATTTCAGTGAGATAAGCACTTCACAAGTCAAAAATCTCAACTTCACCAAATGATTCAAGTTTTGATGTAGGTCAGAGTAACATGCTTGTTTGTGTCAGGTAAGCACTTCAGAAGTAAAAAATCTCAACTTCTCCAAAGGACCTAACTTTGGAGGCTGGTTAGACTAAAATGCTTATTCCAGTGAGATAAGTACTTCAGAAATCAAAAATCTCATCTTCACCATCAGACTTAATTTTTGATGTTGTTTTGACTAACATGCTTATTTCACTCATATAAGCACATCAGAAGACCAATATCTGAACTTCACCAAATGACTTATTTTTTGATGTTGGTTTGAATGATATGCTTACTTCTTTGAGATAAGCACTTCAGAAGATCAAAATCTCACCTTCACCAAATGACACAACTTTTGATGTTGTTTTGACCAACGTGCTTATTTCAGCGAGATAAGTATAGCAGAAGACCAAAATCTCAACTTCAACAAGACTCTCAACTTTTTATATTGTTTTGAAAACATGCTTATTTCAAAGAGATAAGCACTTCAGAGACCAAATCTGAACTTCACTAAATGACTCAAATTATGATGTTGGATTGATTAACAGGCTTCCTCTCGTGAAATAATCGCTTCAGAAGTGAAGAACGTCGACTTCGCCAAATGACTCAACTTTTGATGTTGTTTTGAGTAACATGCAACTTTTGATGCTGGTTGGTGAAGGTGAGATTTTAGTCTTCTGATATGCTTATCTCGCTGAAATAAGCACGTTAGTCGAAACAACATGGAACGTTGAGTCATTTGGTAAAGTTGAGATTTTTGATTTTTGATTTCTGAAGTGCTTATCTCACTGAAATAAGCATGTTAGTCAAACCAACATCAAAACTTGAGTCATTTGGTGAAGTTCAGATTTTGGTCGACTGAAGAGCTTTAATTGCTGAAATAAACATTTTATTCCAACCAGCATCAAAGGTTGAGTCATTTGGGGAAGTTGAGATATTAGCCATCTGAAGTGCTGATCTCACTGAAATAAGCATTTTAATCCAATCAGCAGCAAACGTTAGGTCCTTTGGTGAAATTGAGATTTTAGTCTTCTGCTCGGCTTATCTCGCTGAAATAAGAATTTTCGTCAAACCAGCATCAAAAGTTGAGTGTCTTCGTGAAATTGCGATTTTGGTCTTTTGATATGCTTATATCGCGGAAATAAGCATGTTCATCAAAAGAACATTAAAAAGTTGTGTCATTTGGTGAAGATCAGATTTTTGGCTTCTGAACGGCTTAACTCGCTGAAATAACCATTTTAATTTAAACAGCATCAAAAGTTAGGTGATCTGGTGAAGGTGAGATTTTAGTCTACTGAAATGCTTATCTCGCTGAAATAAGTACGTGAGTCAAAACAACATCAGAAGTTGAGTCATTTGGTGAAGTTGAGATTTTTGACTTCTGAAGTGCTTAAATCGCTGAAATAAGCATTTCATTCCAACCAGCATCAAAAGTTGAGTCAATTGGTGACGTTGAGATCTTAGCCTTCTGAAGTGCTTGAATCGCTGAAATAAGCATGTTAGTCAAACCAACATCAAGTCTTGAGTTATTTGGTGAAGTTCAGATTTTGGTCTTCTGAAGTGCTTATCTGAGTGAAATAAGCATGTCAGTCAAAATAGGATCAGCATTTAAATCATTTGGTGAAGTTGAGATTTTTGACTTCTGAAGTGCTTATCTCACTGAAATAAGAATTTTAGTCAAATCAGCATCAAAAGTTAGGTCCTTTGGTGAATTTGAGATTTTAGTCTTCTGATATGCTTATCTCGCTGAAATAAGCATTTCAGTCAAACCAGCATCAAAAGTTGAGTGTCTTGATGAAATTGAGATTTTGGTCTTCTGATATGCTTATCTCGCTAAATTAAGCACGTTAATCAAAACAACATCAAAAGTTGAGCCATTTGGGGAAGTTGAGATTTTGATCTTCTGAAGTGCTTAACTCGCTGAAGTAAGCATTTTAATTTGAACAGCATCAAAAGTTAGGTCATCTGGTGAAGGTGAGATTTCAGTCTTCTGATATGCTTATCTCACTGAAATAAGCACGTTAGTCAAAACAACATCAAAAGTGGCGTCATTTGGTGAAGTTGAGATTTTTGATTTCTGAAGTCCTTAGCTCACTGAAATAAGCATGTTAGTCAAATCAACATCAAAACTTGAGTCTATTGGTGTAGTTGAGATCTTAGCCTTCTGAAGTGCTTAAATCGCTGAAATAAGAATGTTAGTCAAACCAACATCAAAACTTAATTCATTTGGTGAAGTTCAGATTTTGGTTTTCTGAAGTGCTAATAATGCTGAAGTAAGAATGTTCGTCAAAGCAGCATTAAAATTAAGTCACTTGGTGAAGTTGAGATTTTTGCCTTCTGAAGTGCTTATCTCACTCAAATAAGCATGTTAGGCTGACCAACATCAAAAGTTGAGTCATTTGTGGAAGTTCAGATTTTGTTCTTCTGAAGTGCTTAACTCGCCGAAATAAGCATGTTAGTCAAACAAATATAGAAAATTGTGTCATTTGGTGAAGTTGAGAATTTTGATTTCTGAAGTGCTTGTCTCACTGAAATAAGCCTGTTAGTCCAACCAACATCAAAACTTGAGTTATTTGGTGAAGTTCAGGTTTTGGTCTACTGAAGATCTTAACTCGCTCAAAACAGCATTTTATTCCAACCAGCATCAGAAAATGAATTATTTGGTTAAGTTGAGATTTTAGCCTTCTGAATTGTGCCAGCAGGCATGAATGTGGTTTGATGTGTGTCTACTTCAATGCCAGGAGCATCCGGAATAAGTTGAAGTGAACTTGCAGCATGGGTTGGTACCTGGGACTTCGATGTTGTGGCCATTTCGGAGACATGGATAGAGCAGTGACAGGAATGGTTGTTGCAGGTTCCGGGGTTTAGATGTTTCAGTAAGATCAGGGAAGGTGGTAACAGAGGGAGAGGTGTGGCATTGTTTGTCAAGGACAGTATAACGGTGGCAGAAAGGACGTTTTGTGAGGACTCGTCTACTGAGATAATATGGGCTGAGGTTAGAAACAGGAAAGGAGAGGTCACCCTGTTGGGAGTTTTCTATAAGCCTCCGAAAAGTTCCAGAGATGTAGAGGAAAAGATTGCAAAGATGATTCTGGATAGGAGCGAAAGTAACAGGGCAGTTGTTATGGGGGACTTTAACTTTCCAAATATTGACTGGAAACGCTATAGTTCGAGTACTTTAGATGGCTCAGTTTTTGTCCAATGCGTGCAGGAGGGTTTCCTGACACATTATGTAGATAGGCCAACAAGACGTGAGGCCACATTGGATTTGGCACTGGGTAATGAACCAGGCGAGGTGTTAGATTTGGAGTTAGGTGAGCAATTTGGTGATAGTGACCACAATTCGGTTACATTTACTTGAGCGATGGAAAGGGATAGGTATATACCGTAGGGCAAGAGTTATAGCTGGGGGGAAGGCAATTATGAGGCGTTTAGGCAAGATTTAGGATGCATAGGATGGAGAAGGAAACTGCAGGGGCTGAGCACAATTGAAATGCAGAGCTTGTTCAAGGAACAACTACTACGTGTCCTTGAGAAGTATGTACCTGTCAGGCAGGGAGGAAGTGGTAGAGCAAGGGAACCGTGGTTGACGAAAGAAGTTGAATCTCTTGTCAAGAGGAAGAAGGAGGCTTATGGAGAGATGAGGCGTGAAGGCTCAGTTAGGGCGCTTGAGAGTTACAAGTTAGCCAGGAAGGACATAAAGAGAGAGCTAAGAAGAGCCAGGAGGGGACATGAGAAGTCTTTAGCAGGTAGGATCAAGGAAAACCCTAAAGCTTTCTATAGGTATGTCAGGAATAAAAGAATGACTAGAGTAAGATTAGGGGCAGTCAAGGACAGTAGTGGGAAGTTGTGCGTGGAGTCCGAAGAGATAGGAGAGGCACTAAATGAATATTTTTCGTCAGTATTCACACAGGAAAAAGGCCATGTAGTCGAGGAGAATACTGAGATACAGGCTATCAGACGAGACGGAATTGAGGTTCATAAGGAGGAGGTGTTAGCAATTCTGGAAGGTGTGAAAATAGATAAGTCCCCTGGGCCGGATGGGATTTATCCTCGGATTCTCTGGGAAGGGAGAGAGGAGATTGCAGACCCTTTGGCTTTGATCTTTATGTTGTCATTGTCTACAGGAATAGTGCCAGAAGATTCGCAAATGTTGTCCCCTTGTTCAAGAAGGGGAGAAGAGACAACCCTGGTAATTATAGACCAGTGACCCTTACTTCGGTTGTGGGTAAAGTGTTGGAAAGGATTATAAGAGATAGGATTTATAATCATCTAGAAAGGAACAATTTGATTAGGGATAGTCAACACGGTTTTGTGAAGGGGAGGTCGTGCCTCACAAACCTTACTGAGTTCGTTGAGAAGGTGACCAAACAGGTGGATGAGGGTAAAGCGGTTGATGTGTTGTATATGGATTTCAGTAAAACGTTTGATAAGGTTCCCCATGGTAGGCTGTTGCAGAAAATACAGAGGCATGGGATTGAGAGTGATTTAGCGGTTTGGATCAGAAATTGGCTAGCTGTCAGAAGACAGAGGGTGGTGGTTGATGGGAAATGTTCGTCCTGGAGTTCAGTTACTAGTGGTGTACCTCAAGGATCTGTTTTGGGGCCACTGCTGTTTGTCATTTTGATAAATGACCTGGATGAGGGCGTAGAAGGACGGGTTAGTAAATTGGCGGATGACACCAAAGTCAGTGGAGTTGTGGATAGTGCAGAAGGATGTTGCAGGTTACAGAGGGACATAGATAAGCTGCAGAGCTGGGCTGAGAGGTGGGAAATGGAGTTTAATGCGGAAAAGTGTGAGGTGATTCACTTTGGAAGGAGTAACAGGAATTCAGAGTACTGGGCTAATGGTAAGATTCTTGGTAGTGTGGATGAGAAGAGAGATCTCGGTGTCCATGTGCACAGATCACTGAAAGTTGCCACCCAGGTTGATAGTGTTGTTAAGAAGGCGTACGGTGTGTTAGGTTTTATTGGTAGAAGGATTGAGTTTCGGAGCCATGAGGTCATGTTTCAGCTGTACAAAACTCTGGTGTAGCTGCACTTGGAGTATTGCATACAGTTCTGGTCACCGCATTACAGGAAGGATGTGGAAGCACTGGAAAGGGTGCAGAGGAGATTTACCAGGATGTTGCCTGGTATGGAGGGAAGGTCTTATGAGGAAAAGCTGAGGGACTTGAGACTGTTTTCGTCAGAGAGAAGAAGGTTAAGAGGTGACGTAATAGAGACATACAAGATGATCAGAGGATTAGATGGGGTGGACAGTGGAGCCGTTTTCCTCGGATGGTGATGGCGAGCACGAGGGGACATAGCTTTAAATTGAAGGGTGATAGATATAGAACAGACGTCAGAGGTAGGTTCTTTACTCAGAGAGTAGCGAGGGCGTGGAATGCCCTGCCGGTAAAGGTAGTAGACTCGCCAACTTTAAGGGCATACAAATGGTCATTGGATAAACATATGGATGATAATGGAATAGTGTATGTTAGATAGGCTTCAGATTGGTAACACAGGTCGGCGCAACATTGAGGGCCGAAGGGCTTGTACTGCACTGTAATGTTCTATGTTCTATGTTCTATGTTCTATGTTCTGTGTTTAAATCGCTGAAATAAGCATGTTAGTTAAATCAACATCAAAACTTGAGTCATTTGTTGAAGTTCAGATCTTGGTCTTCTGAAGTGCTTATCGGAGTGTAATAAGCATGTTCGTCAAAACAGCATAAAAAATTGAGTCATTTGGTGACGTTGAGCTTTTTGACTTCTGAACTGCTTAACTCAATGAAATAAGCATTTTAGTCACACCAGCATCAAAAGTTGAGTGTTTTGGTAAAGTTGCGATTTTGGTTTCTGATATGCTTATTTAACTGAAATCAGCACGTTAGTCAAAACAACATCAAAAATTGAGTCATTTGGTGAAGTTCAGATTTATGACTACTGAAGTGCTTAAATCGCTGATATAAGCATTTTAATCCAACCAGCATCAAAAATTAAGTCATTTGGTGAAATTGAGATTTTGGCCTTCAGAAGTGCTTATCTCACTCAAATATGCATGTTAGTCAAAACAACATCAAAAGTTGAGTCATTTGGTGAAGATGAGATTTTGATCTTCTGACGTGCTTATCACAATGAAATAAGCATGTCATTCAAACCAAAATCAAAAACTAACTCATTTGGTGAAGTTCACACACTAATCTTCTGATGTGCTTATCTGGGTGAAATAAGCATGTCAGTCAAAACAGCATCAAAACTTGAGTCATTTGGTGAAGTTCAGATTTTGGTTTCCTGATGTGTTTATCTCACTAAAATAAGCATGTTAGTCGAAACAGCATTAAAAATTAAGTCATTTGGTGAAGTTGAGATTTTTGACTTCTGAAGTCATTATCTCACTCAAGTAAGCATGTTAGTCCAACCAACATCAAAATTTGAATCATTTGGTGAACTTCGTATTTTGGCCTTCTGAAGTGCTTATCTCACTCAAATATGCATGTTATTCAAAACAGCATCAAAAGTTGAGTCATTTGGTGAAGTCGAGATTCTTCATTTCTGAAGTGCTTTTCATTTCACCTGTTAGTCAATGCAACATGAAAATTTGAGTCATTTTGTGAAGTTCAGACTTTGGTCTTCTGAAGTGCTTATCTGACTGAAATAAGCATGTTGTCAAAATAGCATAAAAAGTTGAGTGTCTTGGTGAAGTTGAGATTTTGGTCTTCTGCTATGCATATCTCGCATAAATAAGCACGTTAGTCAAAACAAAATCAAAAGTTGTGTCATTTGGTGAAGTTGAGATTGTGATCTTCTGAAGTGCTTACCTCAATGAAATAAGCATGTTACTCAAACTAACATCAAAACTTGAGTCATTTGGTGAAGTTCAGATTTTAGTCTTCTCAAGTGCTTATCTCATTGAAATAAGCATTTTAGTCTAACCAGCATCAAAAATCAAGTCATTTCATGAAGTTGCGATTTTTGACTTCTGCAGTGCTCATCTCACTGAAATAAGCATTTTTTGTCAAACCAGCATCAAAAGTTATGTCCTTTGGTGAAGTTGAGATTTTAGTCTTCTGATATGCTTATCTCACTGAAATAAGCACGTTAGTCAAAACAACATCAAAAGTTGAGTCATTTTGTGAAGTTGAGATTTTGATCTTCTGA
>NW_025966085.1:23632-25339 GCF_021869965.1 Rhincodon typus | reverse complement strand
CTGGTTAAATTAAAATGCTTATGTCAGCGAGTTAAGCACTTCAGAAGACAAAAATCTCAACTTCACCATCTGACTTCGTTTATTTTTGCTGCTGTTTTGATTTACATGCTTATTTCACTCAGATGAGCTCTTCAGTAGGCGAATATCTCACTCCATCAATTGAGTTAGTTTTTGACGTTGGTTTAAATGAAATGCTTATTTCAGTGAGGTGAGCACTTCAAAATCAACAATCTCAACATAACCAAGTGACTCAACTTTTGATGCTGTTTCGATTAAAATGCTTATTTCAGCGAGATAAGCACTTCAGAAAACCAAAATCTGAACTTCACCAAATGACTCAAGTTTTGATGTTGGTTTGCCTAATATGCTTATTTCAGCGAGTTCAGCACCTCAGAAGCCAAAAATCTGAACTTCACCAAATGACTTGAGTTTTGATGCTGGTTGGATTAAAATTCTTATTTCAGTGAGATAAGCACTTCAGAAAACCAAAATCTGAACTTTAGCAAATGACTGAAGTTTTGATCTTGGTTTGACTAACATGCTTATTTCAGTGATTTAAGCACTTCAGAAGGCTAAAATCTCAACTTCACCAAATGACTCAACTTTTCATACTGTTTGGAATACAATGCTGTTTTGAGCCAGTTAAGATCTTCAGAAGACCAAATCTGAACTTCACCAAATGACTCAAGTTTTGATATTATTTTGAGTAACATGCATATTTGAGTGAGATAAGCACTTCTGAAGGCCAAAATAGGAACTTCACCAAATGACTCAAGATTTGAAGTTGGTTAGACTAACATGCTTGTTTGAGGGAGAAAAGCACTTCAGAAGACAAAAATCTGAACTTCACCAAAGGACCTAACTTTGGACGCTGGTTGGACTAAAATGCTTATTTCAGTGAGATAAGCATTTCAGAAATCAAAAATCTCACCTTAACCACCTGACTTAATTGTTGATGCTGTTTTGACTGACATGCTTATTTACCTCAGATAAGCACTTCATAAGACCAATATCTCACTTCACTAAAAATGTTAGTTTTTGATGTTGGTTTTGATTGACATGCTTATTTCATGAGTTGAGCACTTCAGTCGTTCAAAATGTCAACTTCACCAAATGGCTCAACTTTTGATGTTGTTTTGACTAACATCCTTGTTTCAGTGATTGAAGCACTTCAGAATGCTAAAATCTCAACTTCACCAAATGACTCAACTTTTGATGCTGGTTGGTTGAAAACGCTTATTTCAGCGAGTTAATCTCTTCAGGACACCAAAACATGAACTCCACCAAATAACTCTAGTTTTGATGATGGTTTCACTCGCATGTTTATTTGAGTGAGATAAGCACTTCAGAAGTCAAATATCTCAACTACACCAAATTAATCAACTTCTGATGTTGTTTTGACCAAAGTGCTTATTTCAGTGACATAAGCATATCAGAAGATTAAAATCTCAACTTCGACAAAGGACATAACTTTTGATGCTGGTTTGACAAATAATGCTTATTTCAGTGAGCTGAGCACTACAGGAGTCAAAAATCTCAAATTCATCAAATGACTTGATTTTTGATGCTGGTTAGACGAATATGCTTATTTCAGGCAGTTAAGCACTTGAGATGACTAAAATCTGAACTTCAACAAATGACTCAATTTTTAATGTTGTTTTGACTAACATGCTTCTTTGAGTGAGATAAGGACTTCAGAAGTCAAAA
>NW_025966085.1:21503-23132 GCF_021869965.1 Rhincodon typus | reverse complement strand
AGTTGAGATTTTGGTCTTCCGATGTCCTTATCTGAGTGAAATAAGTGTGTCAGTCAAAACAACATCAGAAGTTGAGTCATTTGGTGAAGTTGAGATTTTTGATTTCTGAAGTGCTTATCTCAATGAAATAAGCATGTCATACAATCCAACATCAAAAACTAAATCATTTGTTGAAGTTCAGATATTGGTCTTCTGATGTGCTTATCTGAGTCAAATAAGCATGTTCGTCAAAACAGCATCAAAAACTAAGTCTTTTGGTGAAGTTGAGATTTTTGACTTCTGAAGTCCTTATCTCACTCAAGTAAGCTTGTTAGTCAAACCAACATCAAACCTTTAGTCATTTGGTGAAGATCCGATTTTGGTTTTCTGAAGTGCTTATCTCACTGAAATAAGCTTGTCCATCAAAACAGCATTAAAAATTGAGACATTTGGTGAAGTTGAGATTTTTGACTTCTGAAGTGCTTATCTCACTCAAGGAAGCATGTTAGTCTAACCAACATCAAAACTTTAGTCAATTGGTGAAGTTCAGATCTTGGTCTTCTGAAGTGCTTATCTCACTCAAATATGCATGTTACTGAAAACAGCATCAAATGTTGAATCATTCGGTGAAGTCGATATTCTTCACTTCTGAAGTGCTTATTTCACTGGACGAAGCCTGTTAGTCAATCCAACATCATAATTTGAGTCATTTAGTGAAGTTCAGATTTTGGTCTTCGTAAGTGCTTATCTCAATGAAATAAGCATGTCAGTTTAAAGAGCATCAAAAGTTGAGTGTCATGTTGAAGTTGAGATTTTGGTCTTCTGCTTTGCTTATCTCGCTGAAATAAGCACGATAGTCAAAACAACATCAAAATTTGTGTCATTTGGTGAAGTTGAGATTTTTGACTGCTGAAGTGCTTATCTCACTCAAATAAGCATGTTGGTCTAACCAACATCAATACTTGAGTTATTTTGTGAAATTCAGATATTTGACTTCGAAAGTGCTTCTCTCACTGAAATAAGCATTTCAGTCAAACCAGCATTAAAAGTTGAGTGTCTTGGTGAAATTGAGATTTTGGTCTTATGATATGCTTATCTCGCTGAAATAAGCACGTTAGTCAAAACAACATCAAAAGTTGAGTCATTTGGTGAAGTTGAGATTTTGATCTTCTGAAGTGCTTTACCCGCTGAAGTAAGCATTTTAGTCAAAACAACATCAAACGATGAGTCATTGGGTGAAGTTCAGAAATTGATCTTCTGAAGTGCTTATCTCAATGAAATATGCAAGTCATTCAAACCAACATGAAAAACTAACTCATTTGGTGGAGTTGAGACATTGGTCTTCGGATCTGCTCAACTCCCTGAAATAAGCATTTTGGTCCAACCAGATTCAAACATCAAGTCATTTGGTGAAGTACAGATTTTTGGCTTGTGAGGTGCTTATCTTGCTGAAATAAGCATGTCAGTCAAACCAGCATCAAAAGTTAGCTCATGTGACGATGTTGAGATTTTAGTCTGATATGCTTAACTCGCTGACATAAGCATTTTAATTTAACCAGCATCAAAATTAAGCAATTTGGTGAAGTTCAGATTTTTCCCTTCTGATGCCCATAAATCGCTGAAACAAGTATGTCCGTCAAAACAACATCA
>NW_025966085.1:17256-21003 GCF_021869965.1 Rhincodon typus | reverse complement strand
CTCCATTGCCCGCTCCACATTCCCCTCCAGCCCCACCACACCCGGCACTTTTCCCTGTAACCGCAGGAATTGCGACACCTGCCCCTACACCTCCCCCCTCAACCCCAACACAGGCCCCAAGAAGACTTTCCACATTAAGCAGATGTTCACCTGCACATCTGCTAATGTGGTATACTGCATCCGCTGTTCCTGTTGTGTCCTCCTCTTCATTGGGGAAACCAAGCGGAGGCTTGGAGAATGCTTTGCAGAACACCTACCCTTGGTTCGCACTAAACAACTGCGACGCCCACTCGCCAACCATTTCAACTCCCCCTCCCATTCCTCTGACGACATGTCCATCCTTGGCTTCCTGCAGTGCCACAACGATTCCACCCAAAGGTTGCAGGAAGAACAACACATATTCTGCTTGGGAACCCTGCAGCCCAATGGTATCAATGTGGACTTCATAAGCTTGTTAATCTCCCCTCAAGCTACCGCATTTTAAACCCAGCCAAGCTCGTCCCCGCCTCCCTAACCTGTCCTTCCTCCAACCTATCCCCTCCTCCCACCTCAAGCCCCACTCCCATCTCTTACCTACTAATCTTATCCGGCCAGCTTGACCTGTCCGTCCTCCCTGGACTGACCTATCTCCTCCCCAACTCCCCAACGACACTCACCTTTACTGGCTCCATACCCCCCTCTTTGAAGTGTCTGACTCTTCTCCTATATCCATATTCTATCCGTCTCTCCCTCTCTCCCTGTTTATTTCAGAACACCTTTCCCCTCCCTCATTTCTGAACAAGGCTCTAGGCCCGAAATGTCAGCCTTCCTGCTCCTCTGATACTGCTTGGCCTGCCGTGTTCATCCAGCTCTACACCTTGTTATCTCAGATTCTCCAGCATCTGCTGTTCCTACTATCAATGAGGAAAATGAGACCCTGTTAGCTGTTCCATGCCAGTACTGAAGCACTGTCGGAGGGATAGAACTGCTGGAGAGTCAGAGAGTCAATAATGAGGTAGCGCCTCATTGTATGCGGGTGAGAACTGAGGAAGTGCTTCACATGTAGAGGTAATACAGCATCACCAGAGGGTCAGAACTGTTGGGCGCATTATTGTGAGAGTGTCAATCTTGAGGCAGTGTCTCATTTTAAAGGGGTCAGACTTGTTGGAGTGCCACAATATTGCAGCACTGTGAGAATGTCAGAATGAGGGTTTGCCTCATTGTCAGATAGTCAGTACTGTCAGAGCTTCATTGTCTGTCAAAGGGTCCACTCTGGAGGTATTGCAGTGGTTGTGTGCCACAGGTGTCGGTGCTGTGACCTTTGTTATTTGTTACTTATGTGAATGATCTGGATGTGAATGTACAAGGCATGATGAGTAAGTTTGTGGATAATGCAAAAGTGGGAGATGTCATTGATTGCAAATAAGGTTCTCAAGATTTACAGAGGCTTCTCGATCAGATGGGGAAGCGGTCTGAGGACTGGTAAATACAATTGTATACAGATACAGGTGTGCACTTTGGAAAATCAAACCAAGGTAAGATTTTTACAGTAAATGGTAAAGTCCTGAATTTCATCCTCTGACAATGTTGCACTCCTTCAGTACTGACCTACAACAAAGTGGGACAGCCTCAGGCAGACCCTCTGACAATGAGGCATTCCCTCAGGACAATAATCTTTAATTGTAAACTAATCTGTCATATTGTTTGACCTGTTAAGTTTGCTATACTTCCTGTGTCTCCTGTAGAATACGCAGTTGCTCTCCCTCTCGCTCTGCCTCTGGGTATGCGAAGCTGCTTTCTTCCACACTACCCTCAGAAATAACGCTAGCCGTAACCCTCACCCAAGATTCAGCCCGGGCACTATCCCTCATGTCAACCCTAAGTCCAACCTCAGCCCAAATCCTAACCTCATGTCTAACCCAAACGATAACCCTCAGTCCCAACGCTGATTCTAACCTTACCTCTAACTGGAGCCTCAGCCCGAACACCTACCCTCAGCCCAATAACGCAAGCCTCATCCTTACACTAACCATAGCCTTAGTCCGAAACCGAACTTCGCTTCAACCCGACTCCTAATCGAAGACCTAATCCCTCTGGTACAGATATCCGAAGACACAGAGACCCCGTACAGAAACCCGAAGACAGAGACCCCTTTCAATTAACTGTAAAACACGGAGCTCACTATAAATACTCCCTAAAACATAGACATCCCTGTGAATGAACCATGAAACACAAAGCCTTCTCTAAGTGATCTCCAACGCAGAATCTCGTTTAAACTAACGTGAAAAAGAGCCCCTTGTAAATACGCTCAAACACAGAGACCCCTTTAAATATAACCTAAGAACGGTCCCTCGGGAAGTAAAATCTGACAGACAGAGAACCCAGTAAGAAACCATAAAACACAGAGACATCTGTGAAGAAACCATAAAACAGAGCCCCCGTAAATAATCCAAAACACAGAGCACCCTCAACACAAACACGAAACGTTAACTGTTTTTACCTTCACAAATGCTGCCAGACCTGCTGAGCTTTTCCAGCAATTTTGTTTTTGTTCCTGATTTACAGCATCTGCAGTTCCTTCGGTTTTCAATTAACTAGTCAGTCAGTTAAATCAAATGGTTGTGTATCACATATTTACCAGTCGGATTCAAACACGCGGTACCTGTTCGCTCATGTGGTCACTTGCTATCTTATAACCTTTGCCCCTGAATATTCTGTGGTCTGTCCTGTTTACTCATATCGGGTAGCACTTAACAAGGCTTCCGGAGTCTGGCTGGCGTGTCTTTAGTAACACAGGGTCAATCGCCTTAAAATATCTGTTTCTGTGGTTTTTGTGTGACACTATATCATAAGTCTCTTTACTGTTGTACAAAAGGTCCTCTTTACCAATGCACCCACAAGCACTCCATATGACCACTCTCGCGCTCCCATTCATTCATAACTCTACTGACCATTCATTAGTGTACTGTGTTTACTATTACCGCATTTCATTCATTCATTCATAAAACTGCCATCTTGCCGTACTTTTTACTAATAAAGGGAGACGAAATTGAAATGTTCCTTCCACTCCATTACTGCCTTTTCACAGTTTGAACCCTTGTTGCTAACAATGTCCAAACTTGTGTCTACATCAGAGTCAATCCCTGAGTATGTGTTAATTTTCTAATCTGTTCAGAACAATACGATCCCATCCATCGTGTCATCCGAAAGTATGAAAAATTATAATATTAATCAGCCCTCAACAAACGTCTCCGAGTACTTGAATATCTTGAGGGACATCAAACAAGTTTTCTGCGTTACCACGTCTCTGTTAGATACATGTTGAATAGGGTCCGCGTTCCCTTCAAGAAAGCTACTCTCAAAATAGCGCTTCCGTGAAATTGAATGAAAGAATGAGTCCACCGGCAATAGTGAAATCTGAATAGACAGCCGCGGTACTCAGGCTACTAAATTTTCTGCTGTCATTAATTAATTCCCAAACCAGTCAAATCATATAGGCTTGATAATCTTTCTTGCATTCTCTAACTTTAAAAGAATAAAAGGACCCACACCCTTCATTGCCCGACTTCAAATACCTCAGTCCTGATCCGCTGACAATGAGGCGCTCCCTCAGTCCTGACCCGCTGACAGTGAGGCGCTCCCTCAGTCCTGACCCGAGTACAATGAGGCGCTCCCTCAGTTCTGACCCGTTGACAATGAGGCTGTCCCTAAATCCAGACCGGCTGACAATGAGGCGCTCCCTCAGTCCTGACCCGCTGACAATGAGGC
>NW_025966085.1:17092-17246 GCF_021869965.1 Rhincodon typus | reverse complement strand
AGGCGCTCCCTCAGTCCTGACCCGCTGACAATGAGGCGCTCCCTCAGTCCAGACCCGCTGACAATGAGGCGCTCCCTCAACTCTGACCCTATTACAATGAGACGCTACCTCAACAATGACCATCAGACAATACTACACCTCCCCATTACTGACT
>NW_025966085.1:10990-16592 GCF_021869965.1 Rhincodon typus | reverse complement strand
ACCTCTCTGCTTTTTATTTCAATCCCTTTAGCAATGAAGGACAAAATGCCATTTGCTTTCCTAATTACTTGTTGTGCCTGCTGACCTACCTTCTGTGATTCACGCACAAGGACACCCAGGTCCCACTGCATAGCATCATGCTGCAACTTTTTACCATTCAATTAATAATCCTTTTTACTATTACTCCTACCAAAATGTATGACTTCACATTTATTTACATTGTATTCCATCTGCCAGACCTTTGCCCACTCACTCAATGTATCTATGTTCCTCTGCAAAGTTTCACAGTCCTCTGCACACTTTGCTTTGACACTCGTCTCAGTGTCATCTGCAAACTTTGACACCCTACACGTGGTCCCCAACTCCGAATCATCTGTATAAATTGTAAATAATTGCGGTCCCAACACCGATCCCTGAGGCACACCACTCGTCAATGACTGCCAGCTAGAAGAGCACTCATTTCTCCCCAATTTCTCCAAGACACTCAACTTTTGATGCTGGTTTGACAACAAGCTTATTTCAGTGAATAAGCACTTCAGAATACCAAAATCTGAACTTCACTAAATGACTAAAATTTTGATGTTGGTTTGACGAACATGCTTATTTCAGCGATTTAAGCTCTTCAGAAGTCAAAAATCTCACCGTCAAAAAAATGACTTAATTTTCGATGTTGTTTTGACTAACATGCTTATTTCACTCAGATAAGCACATCAGAAGACCAAGATCTGAACTTCACCAAATGATTTCGTTTTTGATGTTGGCTTCAATGACATGCTTATTTCATTGAGATAAGCACGTCAGAAGGTTAAAATCTCAACTTCACCAAATGACTCAACATTTGATGTTGTTTTGACTAACATGCTTATTTCTGCAAGTTAAGCATTTCAGAAGGCTAAAATCTCACCTTCACCAAATGACTCAACTTTTGACGCTGGTTGGATTAAATGCTTCTTTCAGCGAGTTCAGCACTTCAGAAGTCCAAAATCTGAACCGCACAAAATGACTCAAGTTTCGATGTTTATTTGACTAACATGCCGATTTGAGTGAGATAAGTATTTCAGACAGCAGAAATCTCAACTTCAGCAAATGACATAATTTTTGATGCTGGTTGGACTAAAATTCTTATTTCAGCGAGATAAGCATTTCAGAAGACAAACATCTGAACTTCACCAAATGACTCAATTTTTGCTGTTAGTTTGACTAACATGCTTATTTCAGCGAGTTAAGCACTTCAGAAGATCAAAATCTCAACTTCAACAAGACACTCAACTTTTGATGCTGTTTTGACTAACATCCTTATTTCAGTGGGAAAAGCACTTCAGAAGACCAAAATTTAAAATTTCACCAAATGACTGTAATTTTGATGTTCGATTGTCTGACAGGCTTCCTCCAGTGTAATAACAACTTCAGAAGTGAAGATTTTCGACTTCACCAAATGACACAAATTTTGATGTTGTTTTGAGTAACATGCATATTTGAGTGAGATAAGCACTTCAGAAGACCAAAATCTGAACTTCACCAAATGACTTAATTTTTAATGTTGTTTTGACTAACATGCTTAGTTCAGTAAGATAAGCACTTCAGAAAACCAAAATCTGAACTTCACCAAATGACTCAAGTTTTGATGTTGGTTTCCCTAACATGCTTATTTCAGCGAGTTCAGCACCTCAGAAGCCAAAAATCTGAACTTCACCAAATGACTTGAGTTTTCATGCTGGTTGGATTAAAATTCTTATTTCAGTGAGATAACCACTTCAGAAAACCAAAATCTGAACTTTACCAAATGACTGAAGTTTTGATCTTGGTTTGACTAACATGCTTATTTCAGTGATTGAAGCACTTCAGAAGGCTAAAATCTCAACTTTACCAAATGACTCAACTTTGCATACTGTTTGGAATAAAATGCTGTTTTGAGCCAGTTTAGATCTTCAGCAGACCAAATCTGAACTTCACTAAATGACTCAAGTTTTGATATTATTTTGAGTAACATGCATATTTGAGTGAGATAAGCACTTCTGAAGGCCAAAATAAGAACTTCACCAAATGACTCAAGTTTTGAAGTTGGTTAGATTAACATGCTTATTTGAGGGAGAAAAGCACTTCAGAAGACAAAAATCTGAACTTCACCTAAGGACCTAACTTTGGACGCTGGTTGGACTAAAATGCTTATTTCAGTGAGATAAGCACTTCAGAAATCAAAAATCTCACCTTAACCACCTGACTTAATTTTTGATGCTGTTTTGACTAACATGCTTATTTACCTCAGATAAGCACTTCATAAGACCAGTATCTCACTTCACCAAAAATGTTAGTTTTTGATGTTAGTTTTGATTGACATGCTTATTTCATGAGTTGAGCACTTCAGAAGTTCAAAATGTCAACTTCACCAAATGGCTCAACTTTTGATGTTGTTTTGACTAACATGCTTATTTCAGCGAGTTAAGCACTTCAGAAGGCTAAAATCTCAATTTCACCAAATGACACAACTTTTGATGCTGGTTGTCTTAGAATGCTTATTTCAGCGAGTTAATCTCTTCAGGACACCGAAACCTGAACTCCACCAAAGAACTTTAGTTTTGATGATGGTTTGACTAATATGCTTCTTTGAGTGAGATAAGGACTTCAGAAGTCAAAAATCTCAACTTCACCAAATGATTCAACTTCGATGTTGTTTTGAATAACATGCTTATTTCAGCGAGTCAAGCAGTTCAGAAGGCAAAAATCTCAACTTCACCAAATGATTTAATTTTTAATGCTGGTTGGATTAAAATGCTTATTTCAGCGAGATAAGCAATTCAGAGACAAAAATGTGAACTTCACCAAATGACTCAATTTTTGATGTTAGTTTGACTAACATGCTTATTTCAGCAAGTTAAGCACTTCAGAAGACCAAAATTTAAAATTTCACCAAATGACTCAAATTTTGATGTTCGATTGTCTGACAGGCTTCCTCCAGTGTAATAACAACTTCAGAAGTGAAGATTTTCGACTTCACCAAATGACACAACTTTTGATGTTGTTTTGAGTAACATGCATATTTGAGTGAGATAAGCACTTCAGAAGACCAAAATCTGAACTTCACCAAATGACTTAATTTTTAATGTTGTTTTGACGAACATGTTTATTTCACTCAGATAAGCACTTCAGAAGACTAAAATCTGAACTTCACCAAATGACTCAAGTTTTGATGTTGGTTTGACTAACATGCTTATTTCAGGGAGATAAGCACTTCAGAAATCAAAAATCTCAACTTCGCGAAAAGACACAACTTTTGATATTGTTCTGTCTAACCTGCTGATCTCAGTGAGAGAAACACTTCAGTAAACCAAAATCTGAACTTCACCAAATGACTCGAGTTTGGATGTTGGTTTGACTAACATGCTTATTTCAGGGAGATGTGCGCTTCAGAAATCAAAAATCTCAACTCCACCAAAAGACACAACTTTGACGTTGTTTTGTCTGACGTGCATATTTCCGCGAGATAAGCACTTCAGTAAACCAAAATCTGACCTTCATCAAATGACTCGATTTTTAATTTTGTTTTGACTAACACGCTTATTTGAGTGAGATAAGCACTTCAGAAGTCAAAAATATCAACTTCATCAAGTGATTTAATTATTGATTCTGCTTTGACGAACACACTTATTTCATTCAGATAATCACACCGAAAGACTTATATATCAACTTCACCAAATGAGTTGGTTTCTGATGTTGGTTTGAATGACGTGCTGATTTCTTTGAGATAAACACGTGAGAAGACAAAAATCTCAACTTCACCAAATGACTAAACTTTTGATGCTGTTTTGACTAACATGCATATTTGAGTGAGGTAAACACTTCGAAAGGCAAAATTCTCAACTTCACCGAATGAGTTGGTTTCTGACGTTGGTTTCAATGGCATGTTGATTTCTTTGAGATAAGCACGTGAGAAGATAAAAATCTCAAATTCACCAAATGACTTAATTTTTATGCTGGTGGGATTAAAAAGCTTATTTCAGCGAGTTAAGCACTTCAGTAGACATAAATCTTAACTTCACAAAGTGACTCAATTGTTGACATTGTTTTGACTTACGTGCTATTTCAGTTACATAAGCATATCAGAATTCCAAAATCGAAACTTCACCAAAACATTCACCTTTTGATGCTGGTATGACTAAAATGCTTATTTCAGTGAGATACGCACTTCAGAAGTCAAAAATCTCAACTTCACCAATGTTGTTTTGACTAACATGCTTAGTTCAGTAAGATAAGCACTTCAGAAAACCAAAATCTGAACTTCACCAAATGACTCAAGTTTTGATGTTGGTTTGCCTAACATGCTTATTTCAGCGAGTTCAGCACCTCAGAAGCCAAAAAATCTGAACTTCACCAAATGACTTGAGTTTGACTAACATGCTTATTTCAGTGATTTAAGCACTTCAGATGGCTAAAATCTCAATTTCACCAAATGACACAACTTTTGATGCTAGTTGGTTGAAAATGCTTATTTCAGCGAGTTAATCTCTTCAGGACACCAAAACATGAACTCCACCAAATAACTCTAGTTTTGATGATGGTTTCACTCACATGTTTATTTGAGTGAGATAAGCATTTCAGAAGTCAAATATCTCAACTGCACCAAATTAATGAACTTTTGATGTTGTTTTGAGCAAAGTGCTGATTTTAGCGAGATAAGCATATCAGAAGACTAAAATCTCAACTTCGCCAAAGAACATAACTTTTGATGCTGGTTTGACAAATAATACTTATTTCAGTGAGCTGAGCACTACAGAAGTCAAAAATCTCAAATTCATGAAATGTCTTGATTTTTGATGCTGGTTAGACTAATATGCTTATTTCAGTCAGTTAAGCACTTGAGAAGACTAAAATCTGAACTTCAACAAATGACTCAATTTTTAATGTTGTTTTGACTAACATGCTTCTTTGAGTGAGATAAGGACTTCAGAAGTCAAAAATCTCAACTTCACCAAATGATTTAAGTTTTAATGCTGGTTGGATTGAAATGCTTATTTCAGCGAGATAAGCAATTCAGAAGGCAAAAATCTCAACTTCACCAAATGATTTAATTTTTAATGCTGGTTGGATTAAAATGCTTATTTCAGCGAGATAAGCAATTCAGAGACACAAATCTGAACTTCACCAAATGATACAACTTTTGATGTTGTTTTGACTAACGTGCTTATTTCAGCGAGATAAGCACAGCATTAGACCAAAACCTCAACTTCAACAAGACACTAAATCTTTTATGCTGTTTTGACAGCATGCTTATTTCACTGAGATAAGCACTTCAGAAGACCAAAATCTGAACTTCACTAAATGACAAAAATTTTGATTTTGGATGGACTAACAGGCTTCGTTCAGTGAAATCAGCACTTCAGAAATGAAGAGTCTCGACTTCACCAAATGACTTAACTTATGATGTTGTTTTGAGTAATATGCATATTTGAGTGAGATAAGCATTTCAGAAGTCAAAAATCTGAACTTCACAAAATGACACAAGTTTCGATGATTTTTTTGACGAACATGCAGAGTTGAGTGAGATAAGCACGTCAGACTTCAAAAATCTCAACTTCATCAAATGACTTAATTATTGATGCTGTTT
>NW_025966085.1:9134-10490 GCF_021869965.1 Rhincodon typus | reverse complement strand
AAAACCACATCTAAAGTTGAGTCATTTGGTTTAGTTGAGATTTTTGAATTCTGAACTGGTTATCTCACTCAAATAAGCATGTTTGTCAAAACAACATTAAAAATGGAGTCATTTGGTGAAGTTCAGACTTTAGTCTTCTCAACTGCTTAACTCACTGAAAGAAACATTTTAGTCTAACCAGCATCAAAAATCAAGTCATTTGATGAAGTTGAGATTTTTGACTTCTGTCGTTCTCATCTCTCTGAAATAAGCATTTTAGTCAAACCAGCACGAAAAGTTATCTCCTTTGGCCAAGTTGAGATTTGAGTTTTCTGATATGCTGATCTCGCTGAAATAAGCACGTTCGTCAAAACAACATCAAAAGTTGAATCATTTGGAGTAGTTGAGATTTTTTACTTCTGAAATGCTTCTCTCAATCAAATAAGCGTGTTAGTCAAACCACCATCAAAACGACAGTAATTTGTTGAAGTTGAGGTTTCAGCCTTCTGAAGTGCTTAACTCGCGGAAATAAGCATGTTAGTCAAACAGCATCAACACTTGAGTCATATGGTGAAGTTCAGATTTTGATCTTCTGAAGTGCTTACCTCATGAAATAAGCATGTCAGTCAAACCAACATCAAAAACTAACTCATTTGGTGAAGTGAGATATTGGTCTTCTGAAGTGCTTATTTGAGTGAAATAAGCATGTTAGTCAAAACAAAATCAAAAATTAAGTCAGATGGTGAAGTTGAGATTTTTGATTTCTGAAGTACTTCTCTCGCTGAAATAAGCATTTCAGTCCAACCAGCGTCCAAAGTTAGGTCCTTTGGTGAAGTTGAGATTTTTGACTTCTGAAGTGCTCATCTGGCTCAAATAAGCATGTTGGTCTCACCAACATCAAAACTTGAGTCATTTGGTGCAATTCAGATTTTGGTCTTCTGAAGTGCTTATCTGAGTGAAATAAGCATGTTAGTCAAAACAGCATCAACACTTAAGTCATTTGGTGAAGTTGAGATTTTGGACTTCTGAAGAGCTGATCTCACTGAAATAAGCATTTTAGTCAAAAGAACATCAAAAGAAAAGTTATTTGGTGAAGTTGAGATTTTAATCTTCTGAAGTGCTTACCTCATGAAATAGGCATGTCATAGAAACCAACATCAACAACGAACTCATCTGGTGAAGTGAGATATTGGTCTTCTGAAGTGAAATAAACATGTTAGTCAAAACAGCATCAAAAATTAAATCAGATGGTGAAGTTGAGATTTTTGTTTTCTGAAGTGCTTATCTCACTGAAATAAGCATTTTAGTCCAACCAGCGTCCAAATATAGATCCTTTGGTGAAGTTGATATTTTTGACTTCTGTCGTGCTTGTCTGAC
>NW_025966085.1:2091-8634 GCF_021869965.1 Rhincodon typus | reverse complement strand
CAGATATTGGTCTTCTGATGCGCTTATCAGAGTGAAATAATCATGTTAGTCAAAACAGCATCAAAAATTAAGTTATTTTTTGACGTTGAGATTTTTTACTTCTGCAGTGCTTAAATCGCTGAAATAAGCATGCTCGTCCAAAGTTAGGTCTTTTGGTGCAGTTCAGATTTTTGACTTCCGAGGTGCTTATGTCGCTGACAGAAGCATTTTAATTTAACCAGCATCAAAAGATAGGTCTTCTGGTGAAGGTGAGATTTTAGTCTTCTGAAATGATTATCTCGCTGAAATAAGCACGTTAGTCAAAACAACATCAAAACTTGATTCATTTGGTGAAGTTCTTATTTTGGCCTTCTGAAGTGCTTATCTCACTCAAATAAGCATTTTAGTCAAAACAACATCTAAAGTTGAGTCATTCGGTGAAGTTGAGATTTTTGACTTCTGAAGTGCTTATTAGTCAAACCAACATCAAAACTTGAGTCATCTGGTGAAGTTCAGATTTGCTTTTTCTAAAGTGCTTATCTCTCTGAAATAAGCATGTTAGTCAAAACAGCATTAAAAATTAAGTCATTTGGTGAAGTTGAGATTTTTGGCTTCTGAAGTGCTTATCTCACTGAAACAAGCATGTTCGTCATACCAGCATCAAAAGTTGAGTATTTTGGTGAAGTTGCGATTTTGATCTTCTGATATGCTTATCTAACTGAAATGAGAACGTTCGTTAAAACAGCATCAAAAATTGAGTCATTTGGTGAAGTTCAGATTTATGTCTACTGAAGTGCTTAAATCGCTGAAATAAGCATTTGAATCCAACCAGCATCAAAAATTAAGTAACTGGGTGAAGTTGAGATTTTTGCCTTCAGAAGTGCTTAACTCGCTGACATAAGCATGTCAGTCAAAACAACATCAAAAGTTGAGTCATTTGGTGAAGTCGAGATTCTTCACTTCTGAAGTGCTTATTTCACTGGAGAAAGCCTGTTAATCAATCCACCATGAAAATTTGACTCATTTAGTGAAGTTCAGATTTTGTTCTTCTGAAGTGCTTATCTCACTGAAATAAGCATGGTGTCAAAACAGCAAAAAATGTTGAGTGTCTTGTTGAAGTTGAGATTTTTGTCTTCTGCCATGCTTATCTCGCTGAAATAAGCACGTTAGTCAAAACAACATCAAAAGTTGTGTCATTTGGTGAAGTTGAGATTTTGATCTTCTGAAGTGCTTATCACACTCAAGTAAGCATGTTAGTCTAAACTTTATCAAAACTTGAGACATTTTTTCAAGTTCTTATTTTGGCCTTCTGAAGTGCTTATCTCACTGAAATATGCATGTTACTCAAAACAACATCATCAGTCGTGTCATTTGGTGAAGTCGAGATTTTTCACTTCTGAAGTGCTTATTTCACTGGAGGAAACCTGTTAGTCAATCCAACATCAAAATTTGAATCATTTGGTGAAGTTGAGATTTTGATCTTCTGAAGTGCTTATCTCAATGAAGTAAGCATGTCATTCAAACCAACATCAAAAACTAACTCATGTGGTGAAGTTCAGATATTGGTCTTCTGATTTCCTGATCTGAGTGAAATAAGCATGTCAGTCAAAACAGAATTAAAAATTAAGTTACTTGTTGAGGTTGAGATTTTTGTCTTCTGAGGTGCTTAAATCGCCGAAATAAGCATGTTAGTCAAACCAACATCAAAACTTGAGTCATTTGGTGAAATTCAGATTTTGGTTTTCTGAAGGGCGTATCTCACTGAAATAAGCATGTTAGTCAAAACACCATTAAAAATTAAGTCATTTGATAAAGTTGAGATTTTTGACTTCTAAAGTGCTTATCTCACTCAAGTAAGCATGTTAGTCTAACCAACATCAAAACCACAGTCATTTGGTGAAGTTCAGGTTTTGGTATTCTGAAGAGCTTAACACGCTGAAATAAGCATTTTAAATCAACCGGCATCAAAAGTTGTATCACTTGGTGAAGTTGATATTTTGTCCTTCTGAAGTGCTTAACTCGCTGAAATGAGCATGTTATTCAAAACAGCATGAAAGTTTAAGTCATTTAGTGAAATTGAGATTTTTGACTTCTGAAGTGGTTATCTGACTCAAATAAGCATGTTAGTCAAAACAACATCAAAACTCGAGTCATTTGGTGAAGTTCAGATGTTGGTTTTCTGAAGTGATTATCCAAGTGAAATAAGCATGTTAGTCACAACAGCATCAACATTATATCATTTGGTGAAGTTGAGATTTTTGACTTCTGAAGTGCTTATCTCACTGAAATAAGCATTTTAGTCAAACCAGCATCAAAACTTGAGTGTTTTGGTGAAGTTGCGATTTTGGTCTTCTGATATGCTGATCTGACTGAAATGAGAACGTTAGTGAAAACAGCATCAAAAACTGAATCATTTAGTGAAGTTCAGATTTATGTCCACTGAAGTGCTTAACTCGCTGAAATAAACATTTAAATCCAACCGGCATCAAAAATTCAGTCATTTAGTGAAGTTGAGATTATTGCCTTCGGAAGTGCTTATTTCACTCAAATATGCATGTTAGTTAAAAAAAAAAACATCAAAAGTTGTGTCATTTGGTCAAGTTAAGTTTTTGATCTTTTGCCATGCTTATCTCAAAGAAATTAACATGTCATTCAAAACCAACTTCAAAAACCAACTCATTTGGTGAAGTTCAGATATTGGTCTTCCGACGTGATTGTCTGAGTGGAATAAGCGTGTTAGTCAAAACAGCATCAATACTTAAGTCATTTGATGAAGTTGATATTTCTGAATTCTGAAGTGCTTATCTCACTTAAATACGCATGTTAGTCAAACAAACATCGAAACTTGAATCAGTTTGTGAAGTTCAGATTTTGGAATTCTGAAGTGCTTTACTCGCTGACAGAAGCATGTTCGTCAAACTAACATCAAAAGTCGAGTCATTTGGTGAAGTTCAGATTTTGGTCTTCTGAAGTGATTATCTAAGTGAAATAAGCATGTTAGTCAAAACAACATCAACATTAAATCATTTGGTGAAGTTGAGACTTTAGCCTCTGAAGGGCTTATCTCACTCAAATATGCATGTTACTCAAAACAACATCAAAAGTTGAGTCATTTGGTGAAGTCGAGATTGTTCACTTCTGAAGTGCTTATTTCACTGGCAGAAGCCTGTTAGTCAATCCAACATCAAAATTTGAGTCATTTAGTGAAGTTCAGATTTTGGTCTTCTGAAGTGCTTTTCCCACTGAAATAAACATGTTAGTCAAAACAATATCAAAAGTTGTGGCATTTGGTGAAGTTGAGATTTTGATCTTCTGAAGTGCTTAACTCACTGAAATGAGCATGTTAGTCAAACTTACATCAAGAGTTGAGTCATTTTGTGAAGTTCAGATTTTTGCCTTCTGCCTCATATCGTTCAAATAAGAATTTTAATCCAATCATCATCAAAAATTACGTCCTTTGGTGATGTTGAGATTTTTGCCTTCTGAAGTGCTTATCTCACTCAAATAAGCATGGAACTCAAAACAACATCTACAGTTGAGTCATTTGGTGATGTTGAGATTTTGGTCTTCGGCTATGCTTATCTCGCTGAAATAAGCACTTTAGTCAAAACAAGTTCAAAAGTTGAGTGATTTGGTGAAGTTGAGATTTTTGACTTCTGAAATGCTTCTCTCAATTAAATAAGCATGTTAGTCAAACCATCATCAAAACTACAGTCATTTGGTGAAGTTCAGGTTTTGGTGTTCTGAAGAGCTGAACTTGCTGAAATAAATATTTTAAACCAACCGGCATCAAAAGTTGTGTCATTTGGTGAACTTGAGATTTTGGCCTTCTGAAGTGCTTAACTCGCTGAAATAAGCATGTTATTCAAAACAGCATGAAAGGTTAAGTCATTTCGTGAAATTGAGATTTTTGACTTCTGAAGTGCTTATCTCACTCAAATAAGTGTGTTAGTCAAACCAACATCAAAACTTGAGTCATTTGTTGAAGTTCAAATTTTGGTCTTCTGAAGTGATTATCTAAGTGAAGTAAGCATGTTAATCAAAACAGAATCAACATTGAATCATTTGGTGAAGTTCAGATTTTTGTCTCTGAAGTGCT
This sequence comes from Rhincodon typus, assembly GCF_021869965.1. Lineage (NCBI taxonomy): Eukaryota > Metazoa > Chordata > Chondrichthyes > Orectolobiformes > Rhincodontidae > Rhincodon > Rhincodon typus. The sequence continues at coordinate 4,556 of NW_025966085.1, read as the reverse complement.
TCTCTCACACAAATAAGCATGGAAGTCAAAACAACATCAAAAGTTGAGTTATTTGGTGAAGTGGAGATTTTGATCTTCTGAAGTGCTTAACTCGGTGAAATAAGCATGTTATTCAAAACAGCATGAAAGGTTAAGTCATTTCGTGAAATTGAGATTTTTAACTTCTGAAGTCCTTATCTCACTCAAAGAAGCATGTTAGTCAAAACGACATTAAAGATTGAGTCATTTGGTGAAGTTCAGATTTTAGTCTTCTCAAGTGCTCAACTGACTGAAATAAGCATTTTAGTCTAAACAGCATCAAAAATCAAGTCATTTGATGAATTTGAGATTTTTGACTTCTCTAGTGCTCAGCTCACTGAAATAAGTATTATTTGTCATACCAGCATCAAAAGTTATGTCCTTTGGTGAAGTTGAGATTTTAATCTTCTGATATGCTTTTCCGACAGAAATAAGCACGTTCGTCAAAAGAACATCAAAAGTTGATTAATTTGGTGCAGTTGAAATGTTTGACTTCTGAAATGCTTATCTCACTCAAATAAGCATGTTCGTCAAACAATCATCAAAACTAGAGTTATTGGTGGAGTTCAGGTTTTGGTGTCCTGAAGAGATTAACTCGCTGAAATAAGCATTTTAAACCAACCAGCATCAAAAGTTGTGTCATTTGTTCAAGTTGAGATTTTAGCCTTCTGAAGGGCTTAACTCGCTGAAATAAGCATGTTAATCAAAACAACATCAAAAACTAACGTTTTTGGTGAAGTGAGATATTGGTCTTCTGAAGTGCTTATCTGAATTAAATAAGCATGTTCGTCAAAACAGCATCAAAAATTAAGTCAGTTGGTGAAGGTGAGATTTTTGATTTCTGAAGTGCTTATCTCACTGAAATAAGCATTTTAGTCCAACCAGCGTCCAAAGTTAGGTCCTTTGGTGAAGTTGAGATTTTTGACATCTGAAGTGCTTGTCTCACTCAAATAATCATGTTAGTCAAACCAACATCAAATCTTGAATCATTTGGTGAAATTCAGATTTTGGTTTTCTGAAGTGCTTATCTCACTGAAATAAGCATGTTCATCAAAACAGCATGAAAATTAAGTCATTTGGTGGAGTTGAGATTTTTGACCCTTGAAGTGCTTTTCTGACTCAAATAAACATGTTAGTCTGACCAACATCAAAAAATGAATCATTTGGTGAAGTTTAAATTTTGGTCTTCTGAAGTGCTTATCTGATTGAAATAAGCATGTTATTGAAAACTGCATCAACGTTGAAGTCATTTGGGGAACTTGAGATTTTTGACTTCTGAATTGCGTATCCCACTGAAACAAGCGTTACAGTAACACCAGCATTAAAATTTTGGTCCATTGGTGAAGTTCAGATTTTAGTCTTCTGATATGCTTACCTCGCTGAAATAAGCATTTACGTCAAACCAACATCAAAACTTGAGTCATTTGGTGAAGTGCTTATTTTGGCCTTCTGAAGTGCTTATCTCACTCAAATATGCATATTACTCAAAACAACATCATAAGTTGTGTCATTTGGGGAAGTCGAGATTCTTCACTTCTGAAGTGCTTATTTCACTGGACGAAACCTGTTACTCAATGCAACATCAAAATTTGGTCATTTAGTGAAGGTCAGATTTTGGTCTTCTGAAGTGCTTATCTCACTGAAATAAGCATGTTGTCAAAACAGCATAAAAACCTGAGTGTCTTGTTGAACTTGAGATTTTGGTCTTCTGCTGTGCTTAACTCGCTGAAATAAGCATTTTACTCCAACCAGCATCAAAAGTTGAGTCATTTGGTGCAGTTGAGATCTACGCCTTCTGAAGTGCTTAAATCGCTGAAATAAGCATGTTGTCAAAACAGCATAAAAGATTGAGTGTCTTGTTGAAGTTGAGATTTTGGTCTTCTGCTGTGCTTATCTCGCTGAAATAAGCACGTTAGTCAAACAACATCAAAAGTTGTATCATTTGGTGAAGTTGAAAATTTGATCTTTTGAAGTGCTTAACTCTCTGAAATGTGCATGTTTGTCAAACTAACATCAAAAATTGTGTCATTTGGTGAAGTTCAGATTTTTGTCTCTGAATTGCTTATCTCGCTGAAATAAGCATTTTAATCCAACCAGCATCAAAAATTATGTCACTTGCTGAAGTTGAGATTTTTGCTGTCTGAAGTACTTATCTCACTCAAATCGGCATGTTCGTCAATTAAACATCGAAACTTGAGTCATTTTGTGCAGTTCAGATTTTGGACTTCTGAAGTGCTTAACTCGCTGAAAGAAGCATTTAATCCAACCAGCGTCAAAAGTTGAGTCATTTGGTGAAGGTGAGATTTTAGCCTTCTGAAATGCTTAACTCGCTGGAATAAGCATGTTAGTCAAAACAACATCAAATGTTGAGTCATTTGGTGAAGTTGAGATTTTAACCTACCGACGTGCTTATCTCAATGAAATAAGCATGTTATTGAAGCCAACAT
>NW_025966085.1:566-2081 GCF_021869965.1 Rhincodon typus | reverse complement strand
TTGACTTCTGAAGAGCTTAAATCGCTGAAATAAGCATGTTAGTCAAACCAACATCAAAATTTTAGTCATTTAGTGAAGTTCAGATTTTGGTATTCTGAAGTGCTTATTCACTGAAATACGATTGTTGTCAAATCAGCATCAAAAGTTGAGTGTCTTTGTGAAATTGGGTTTAAATGAGTGCTATTCTCGCTGGCAGTCAGTGACCAGTGGTGTGCCTCAGGGATCGGTGTTGGGACCGCAATTATTTACAATTAATATAGATGATTTGGAGTTGGGGACCACGTGTAGGGTGTCAAAGTTTGCAGATGACACTAAGATGAGTGGCAAAGCAAAGTGTGCAGAGGACTGTGAAACTTTGCAGAGGAACATAGATACATTGAGTGAGTGGGCAAAGGTCTGGCAGATGGAATACAATGTAAATAAATGTGAAGTCATACATTTTGGTAGGAGTAATAGTAAAAAGGATTATTAATTGAATGGTAAAAAGTTGCAGCATGATGCTATGCAGTGGGACCTGGGTGTCCTTGTGCATGAATCACAGAAGGTAGGTCAGCAGGTACAACAAGTAATTAGGAAAGCAAAAGGCATTTTGTCCTTCATTGCTAAAGGGATTGAAATAAAAAGCAGAGAGGTTATGTTGCAGCTGCACAAGGTGCTGGTGAGGCCACATCTGGAGTACTGTGTGCAGTTTTGGTCTCCTTACTTGAGAAAGAATGTATTGGCACTGGAGGGTGTGCAAAGGAGGTTCACGAGGTTGTTTCCGGAGTTGAGCGGGTTGGCTTATGAGGAGAGACTGAGGAGATTGGGATTATATTCATTGGAATTCAGAAGATTGAGGGGGGATTTTACAGAAACATATAAAATTATGAAGGGAATAGATAAGATAGAAGTAGAGAGGATGTTTCCACTGGCAGGGGAAGCGAGGACAAGAGGGCATAGCCTCAAGATTAGAGGGAGCAGATTTAGGACTGAACTGAGAAGGAATTTCTTCACCCAGAGGGTTGTTAATCTATGGAATTCCTTGCCCAGTGAAGTCGTTGATGCAACTTCAGTCAAGGTTTTTAAGAAAAAAGGTAGATTTTTTTTTGAACAAGAAAGGAATTAAGGGATATGGTGAGAACGCGGGTAAGTGGATCTGAGACCACGAAAGGATCAGCCATGATCTTATTGCATGGCGGAGCAGGTTCGAAGAGCCAGACGACCAACTCCAGCTCCGAGTTCTTATGTTCCAGTTCTTATGTTAAATTGAGATTTTGGTCTTCTGATATGCTTATCTCGCTGAAATAAGCACGTTTGTCAAAACAGCATCAAAAGTTGTGTCATTTGATGGAGTTCAGATTTTTGACTCTGAAGTGCTTATCTCGCTGAAATAAGCATTTTAATCGAGTCAAAATCAAAAATTAAATCATTTGGTGAAGTTGAGAATTTTGCCTTCTGAACTGCTTAACTCGCTGAAATAAGCATGTTATTCAAAACAACATCGAAAGTTGAGTCATTTGGTGAAGTTGAGATTTT
>NW_025966085.1:0-66 GCF_021869965.1 Rhincodon typus | reverse complement strand
AGTTAGTTTTTAATGTTGGTTTCAATGACATGCTTATTTAATTGAGAGAAGCACGTCCGAAGGTCA
>NW_025966084.1:68002-69000 GCF_021869965.1 Rhincodon typus | reverse complement strand
CACCGATCAGAAACAGGCCATTTGGCCAAACTCATCTGTGCCAGTGTTGCAATGGCCCAGAGGTAATGTCATTTGACTATAAATCCAGAGACCCTGGTAACGTTCACAGCTCCTGGATTCAAATCCCACCACATGATGAATGCAATTTTTAAACTGTGCAAATAAAAATTGAATGATTGATTTAAAAAGCTTTCCATTTGCAATGTCCCTTAGGGAAGGCAATTGCTGTCTCTACCTGATCTGGCCTTCACATGACTCTAGACCCACAGCAATGTGGTGGACTCTGAACTGCCCTCTGAGGTGGCTGAGAAAGTGTAGGGATGGGGTAGAAATGCTGGCCTAGCCAGTGATCCCCACATCCCATGTGTGTAAAAAAGCCTTCTCTTTCTCAAGAGCTGTGTCTTGTTCTTTTGAGAGGTGTCAGTTCTGCCATGACCTTTCTAAATCAGCTTCCTGCACCTCTTTTGGTAATTTCTTTAGTTCAACATGGTAAGTGTAGAACAATCAAAGGATCAACACAAGATTCACAACGTTGCTTTGCCTTTGAATTTTTCATGACCCAATCTATCCTCTCCCTGTGTTGCTGCATCAGGACGGCCAGTGATTTTTGGAAAGTCGCTTACTGATGTAAACTTGCAGTCACCTTACTTCCCTCAGACAGCACCAAGCACGGCCTCAGCAGGGAAGTGAGCAACTGACGGCAGGCTTTGTGATAGGGGTGTCCCTGGGGGTGGGGTGGTGGTGCTGGTCCTGAGTACACAGTAGGATCCCAAAAGGATCCACTTTCCCCGGATACGTGGTCAGGCCCTCGCTCCATGGAGTGGTCTGTGAAAAGTGGCAGCTCCCTCTCCCTTTCCACAATCCCTGTCCCCCCGCTCCCTCTCCCTGTCAGTCCCCGACCTCCTCCTCTTCTCTCCCTCCCCACCTCTCCCTATCAGTCCCTGACCTCCCCCTCTTCTTCTCCCCTCTCCCTGTCAGTCCCTGACCTCCCCCTCTTC
>NW_025966084.1:0-3002 GCF_021869965.1 Rhincodon typus | reverse complement strand
CTGTCGGAGGGTCAGTACTGAGGGAGTGTCACACTGTCGGAGGGTCAGTACTGAGGGACAGCTGCACTATCAGAGAATGAGCGCTAGTGAAACAGCGCAATGCAGAATCTGCTGTCTGATGGATGCCATTCATTCCTCAACACGTTGAAACAGCATAACTATTTTTGGGGAAAAAAAACAAAGAACTGCATATGGTGAAGAAGGGTCAGTAGACCTGAAACGGTGACTGGGGTCTTGTCCACAGATGCTTTCAGACCTGCTGGGATTCTCTCGCAAACTATTTATGGGAGTTTACTGTGTGCTGATTGGGTATTGTGTTTCTGATACCATAACACGTTGGGAATACTGAATTGCCTGCAAAACCTTCTGGAATGTGCAGCAATGTCAATAGTGTTGTAGAGATGTGAGTTAATTGCTGTCAGTTTTCCAAGGTTACTCCTTCCATTGGTAAGCATTGTGAAGTAGTAGCATTTCTATTGTGAATCTCCAAACAGTCACATCACACATTGTGAATTGTGCAGCTGCTCTTCCTCCTGAGTGTATCTGGGCTGTTTGGCCTATTTGGTGTGGGACATAATTTAAACCACCTTAGTGCCCTAATATTAACCTTCCTCTGGTCAAGCCTCAAGCATTGCTTCAGGCATCCCACTGCATCTTCATCAGCTGTACAGAAAGTATAAACATGGAACAGTTAGCTGGAATCTTTTGCTGATTTTTGGTGAAATGTCAGTTCTTGTTGAGTTTATGGAGTGTTTTGAGATACGGCCTGGTACAGTCCCTGAGCTGGCTGTGTGTCCCTGAGCTGGGTGTGTGTCCCTGAGCCCAGTGTCCCTGAGCTGGGTGTGTGTCCCTGAGCCGGGTGTGTGTCCCTGAGCTGGGTGTGTGTCCCTGAGCACAGTGTCCCTGAGCTGGGTGTGTGTCCCTGAGCACAGTGTCCCTGAGCTGGGTGTGTGTCCCTGAGCACAGTGTCCCTGAGCTGGGTGTGTCCCCCTGAGCACAGTATCCCTGAGCTGGGTGTGTGTCCCTGAGCTGGGTGTGTGTCCCTGAGCATAGTGTCCCTGAGCACAGTGTCCCTGAGCTGAGTGTGTGTCCCTGAGCTGAGTGTGTGTCCCTAAGCACACAGTGTCCCCGTTGCAACATTACAAAGTGAGTTGCTAGTTCAGCCCGAGGTACTGCACTGAAGGGCAGACACCTCCTGTAAAGTAGATCGGGGATGTGCCGTGAGGATTCATAGAGGCTGGTACATATTGGATGCCAATATGTATGGATGTGGGGAGTGTATGGCTGGTGCTCATACAAAGTGGTCTGAGACATTGGTGCCTGGTGACCAACATTGAGGTCCTTCTGGCAGCCAAAGTTGCCAGGTACCTGTTCTGACATCCACGGTGAGAATTCTCAGTTTCTAGTTTGCTGATTCGGGTGGTTGGATAGGAGTCTGTGTACGTCTGAGGTGAGGTGAGCAGTTAATAAGGTCATTTACAATCAATCATCTCCTACATGGGCACTCGCTACAACCAAGTGAGAATCTTGTGTCCACACCTGGAACTTTGTTACAAGATGCAGCGAGCTGTTCCTGACATTGGGATAGGCCTCACTGAACTTCTCATTCAATGCTGTGTCATTTCTCACCATAGATCATATCATTCAGGCCCCCCTCGGATTCCTCTCACTGGCTCTCCTCATGCTTCTTGCTGCAATCCAGCTTGGAGTTTGAAAGGACTTTGCACCCTTGGCTTCTCAGCACTTCAATTCTTTGTTCAAAATCAGTCTCCCCTCCTGCACAAACCCCCTTTTCACTTTAGTTGCCCATTAGAAAAGGACAGATTTGTGCTAACACAGAGGACCCAGAACCACAGGGGAGCTCTGAATGACTCCAGTATCATCCTGCTACCCCACAACCCCATCCCAAACCCTCCTCTACTCTCCAGTCACCTAAAGTTTTCAGTTTGATTGAAGATCCTGGGACGTGAAATGTTAACACTGTTTCTACAAATGCTGCCAGACCTGCTGAGTTTCTCTGGTGTTATAATTCTTATTTCAGATTTGCAGCATCTGCAATATTTTAGTGTGTTTTTTAAATATATTGTTTCCAATGGGTTAGTTCTGGTTTTTATTTTTATCTTCTCGATCTGAGCCTCAATTCCTCTCTCTCCCTGACACAAACACAAACATACACACACACACACACACACACACACACACACACACACACACAGACATACATACACACACAACACACACACACACGGAGACATACATACACACACACACACAACACACACACACACACACACACACACACACACAACACACACACACACACACACACAACACACACACACACAAGCCGAGTCTAATAGCCAGCTTCAATGTGAAATCCTGAGCCTTCTCTCTGCTCCTGTTTGAGACCTGGAGATACCACTGACTCAGTCACACTGACACTGAGTGATCCCAGCAAGAAACTCCTCAAATAAAGTGGACACTGTTCCCATGGAGCTGCTCCTGTTTTCTTGGGACACCACTGGTGACAGGAATGCCTGAGACACACACACACACACACACTCATTCACTCACACACACACACACACACACACACACAAACAGGCTGTTGTGGGGTTTGTGCGAATGAATTTTTCACCTGATATCGACCAGTTTTGGTGAGGTTAAGTCTAATGTAACAGGGGCATGAGTTGGAATGCAGGCAATGTGTTGTTTCTACTTTTCGGTGGGGAGAAAAGTCCTCCTTTGAAATACAGTGAAATCAATTGCAATCTTCCTGTCGGTTCTCTCTCTTTCTCTTCGCTTTCAAGCTGTAAGTTGTCACAAGACACAGTTCAAAGACTTCAGCACTTTTCAAGGGGAGGATTGGTGCAGGTTGCAATCCCAGTTCGAATGGTTTCACTGGAATGGGGGAGCATTCAGCTTCTCTTCTGGGGGTTCCTCAATCTGCTTTTCTTCAGGCATTGGGCATTTTTAGAAAGATTGAATTTCTCCATCACTGC
>NW_025966083.1:67324-69000 GCF_021869965.1 Rhincodon typus | reverse complement strand
GCAGCTGTTGTGAATGAGCTATTTGACTGCATGGGGCATCACGACTGAAAATGAAGTCCAACCAACTTCCAGAATGGAACTTAGACCGTCAAAATCCAGATTCACAGACCAGGAAACTGACTTAAAATTCTACAACTAGAACTCCTCTCCTGACACCACCAACACCCCTCCACTTACACTCCACCCTCCACACACCCTCCCACCACCAAAAGCCTGTGCACCATCTACAAGGCACAAGTCAGGAGTGTGATGGAATACTCCCCACTTGCCTGGATGAGTGCAGCCCCAACAATGCTCAAGAAGCTTGACACCATTTGGCACAAAGCAGCATATTTAATCAGCACATCACCCACCACACCGCCAAAACCCCACCCAATCCACCACCTTCAACATTCACTACCTAATCCATCAGTGGTCAGTGATGGCAGCGTGCACCATCAACATGATGAACTGAAGTAGGTTACCAAGCCTTTTACCACAGCACCTTCTGAACCCACAACTCTACCCCCATAGAAGGACAACCGATACATGGGAACTCCGCCCCATGCAAGCTCCCTTCCAAGCCACACACCATCCTGAGTTGGAAATATGTCACCGTTCGTTCGCTGTCGCTGGGTCAAAGTCCTGGCTCTCCCTCACTGTCAACTCCCTGTGTGCTCCTGTGGCTCACAAACTGCAGTGATTCGAGACAGCACCTTCTGAAAAGCCGTCAATGTTGGGACAGCTGACAGTGCCCGCAGCCTGTGCAAGAAAGACAAAGTGCCATACGAGTAGGCTCAAAAGTTCATCAAACATTCACCAGGGTTACCAGGTGGTCCCTGGTAGAAATAATGCAGAGAGATTGGCACAAAGTTAAAGTGCAGATACGATGGGCCGATTGGTCTTCTGTAATAATTCTGTGAAACATTTTTCTACTGTTTAGCAGCCTATTGCCTTAGTTTTGAAAATGTGTCTTTTGTGTAATCCATAGACATCCTGGAGATATTCATCTTCCTGTTTTTGATCTGATTCTATTAATACACTAATTTTTCATTCATTTTTTGGCTCTGATGAACAGTTAGACCAGAAGCATTAACCTGTCTTTTCTATCTATAGATCGCGACAGACCTGCTGTCGATTTTAATCTCTTCCTATCCTCATGTCCTACTTTGAAGCAGAGGTCACTGAAGGACAGGTCGCACCATCATTCAGTACAATATCAGCATCATCTGTTCTTATTTCCAATTCAATGCTCTTCAATATTCCTCATTCCTCTGCTGATACACAGGGGCTGGTGGTGTAGTAGTAATGTCACTGGACTGTAATCAATCTGGGCTAATCCTCCAGGGACAGAGGTTCAAATCTCATGTGGAATGTAATTATTCCTTAAAATAAGCAGACCTCAGCAAACCCACCGGGCCCAGTAATGTCCCTTTTTAGGAACAAACCCTGTCATTTATCCGATATACATGAGACAGCAGATCAACCTGCTCAGAAATCATAGAACCTCTACAGTGTGGAAACAGGCCATTTGGCCCAACAGGTCCACACTGCCCCTCTGAAGAGCATCCCACCCAGACCCATTCCCTTACCCCTGTATTTCCCATGTCTAACCCAACATCCCTGAACACTATGGGCAATTTCCCATGGCCAATCCACCCTAACCCACACACCTTTGGACTGTGGGAGGAAACCAG
>NW_025966083.1:686-2324 GCF_021869965.1 Rhincodon typus | reverse complement strand
TGTTTGATAGAGATAATGTAGAGGCAGCTTTACTCTGTATCTAACCCTGTGCTGTCCCTGCCCTTGGAGTGTTTGATAGAGATAACGTAGAGGCAGCTTTACTCTGTATCTAACTCTGTGCTGTCCCTGTCCTTCAAATGTTTGATGGGGGTTGGTGCAGAGACAGCTTTACTCTGTCTCTAAACCCTACGGGTGGATTTCTTTCCCTTAAGAGCATTGGTGAACCAGGTAGGCTTTTACTACAATCGATACTTCTTCTGCAAGTCACCACTACACTCTCAATTCCAGATTTTTGTTTTATTGCATTCAAAGTCCACCGTGGCAGGATTTAAACCCACCTCCCCAGAATATTACCTGGCTCTCTGTGGAATAATTGGTTACCAATAATAGGACCGCTTCGTTGGTGGTATCAGCACATTCCTGCAGTTCACTACCCACTGAGAGAGACCAATTTTACACTCAGTGCAAGACAAGAGGAGTTGAGGGTTAATTTCAGACTGTAGCCACGCCTTCTGTTTTTTGCGAAAAACAAACTTATACAGGCTCATACAACACAAGTGATGAAATCATTTACCTGTCATCCGACGACAGAGCTTGGAGGCTTGTGCCTGAGGCAGTAGGGAGCCTCTCCGTATGTGAGAACACAGCTTGTTACTCTCAGACTGATTACCTGCAAAGGCAAGAGGTTTTCGAAAACGCCGACCAACCCTCTCTCCTGGAAGCCGGTAAGGGATGGGGAAAGCTCTTCGTACGCAGTTGACAATGCAGCAAGGGTGCCAAGAAGTTTAGTGATCCTGTGTGGTGGGGTTAGTTGTCTTTCAGTGCCCCTGGAGCGTTTTGTTGGGGCGAGGGGACGGCTGAATGCCAGGACTGTTTAGAAATTGGCCGTCCGCTGGCCTGTATTTCTTTGAGGCTCACCTGATTGCAGGTTTACTCTGTCTCTAAACCCTATGGGTGGATTTCCTTCCCTTAAGAGCATTGGTGAACCAGGTAGGCTTTTACTACAATCGATACTTCTTCCGCAAGTCACCACTACACTCTCAATTCCAGATTTTTGTTTTATTGCATTCAAAGTCCACCGTGGCAGGATTTAAACCCACCTCCCCAGAATATTACCTTCCCACAAGCAACAGGATCGAGAGAGAGAGAGAGAGGGAGAGAAAGAGGAAAAGGAAGAGGTGAGGCCAGCAGAATTTGCGATTGAGACATACTGGCTCGACTCATCTTGTCTACACCCAGCTGGAGCCCTGCGCTGGGAAAAGAGATTTGTCGCCTTTGCATTGAGTGAGAGCCTTTCTGTAGGTCACTCTTCTTCTTCCAAATGAGCCTCAATGTATTAAAGGGGAAGGGAGAAGTTCAGCTACATCCCCGAGTTGAAAAGGGGCAAGTATATTTTGCCCCACTCCTCCATTCTTTGCAGTGCCCAAGTGGCCTGCACCCATGAATGAGGACACAAGGTGGCCCCCGGAGGCAATTAGGCTTTTGGAGGAGTCTGTCCCACACGGAGGCAGTCTGTGCTTTTGGGGATCACTGGGGGTCAGGGACAGAATAGAGAAAAACAGCTTAGCAACAGAACAACACCAGAACTCTGATCAATTCCAAACCAGCGAATAACACACACACACACACACACACACA
>NW_025966083.1:0-83 GCF_021869965.1 Rhincodon typus | reverse complement strand
ACACACACACAGATACAGATACACATACACAGATACACACACACAGATACACACACACAGACACAGATACACACACACAGATA
>NW_025966082.1:56463-69000 GCF_021869965.1 Rhincodon typus | reverse complement strand
TGGATGTTGCATTTTATTATTGTGATCAGATAGAAATAAGACTCTGGCATAGCTCGAAAAATGAGGCAATAACCATAGAAATAGACTTATCAGTCTTCAAATCCATTCAATTAGCACACACACCCAAGCCAATGCTAGAAAAAATGTGCCCAGAATTTCTAGTCAACACACAACAGTTGAGAATTCCCTTAAATGACATTGGAATGTTCGCATTTTTGGCTTCTACTGCCAGTTTTTAAAAGTTCTTTTAAGAGAATATATGTACTAGGAGTAGGAATTGACAATTCAGCCCTGAGAATAATGCATCATTTGATACGATCATTGCTGATCTCATCTCAGCCTCAAATCCAACTTCCTGCACACTCTCCATAATGCTTCAAACCATTTTGAATTAAAAATATGTCCATTTCTTATTGTAGTAGCATCCACCATATCCTGAGGTGGTGAATTCCATTACTCCACAACTCTGTGAGAGAAGTAGTTTCTCATCTCTGTTTTAAATCTGCCATTCCTGATCCCAAAACTATGATATCTTGTTCTAGAATGCCCCACATGAGGAAATGCCCTTTCTACATCCACTTTTTCAATCCCTTTTAGAAACTTATGCACCTCAATTAGATCTCTTCTCATTCTTCTAATGGGTGTCATAAGCTGGACCAGCAGTTGTTGCCCATTCGTAAATACTCTCGAGAAGGCACTTGGTTAGTACTTAGTGCCACTTGGATAGGTTAAAAAAAAGCTTGCATTGGGAATAAAGGATTAATAAAGCAATGTTTTGATACTAAAGACCATATTTCCATTGTTGGGGTGGAAATTTGCCAATTGCACCATTTCCCAACATCACAAACCTTTTCTCTCTTCAACAGTGCTCTCCTGAGCTGTTTTAGTGGGATGCTAAAATCAGGATGGAGTTGAGACCATTGCCTCTTAAAGCATCTTGATTCAGAAACAGTGCAGACAGATGCCAAGATCATCAGGTTAGAAGGCTCACCTCTGCTCACTGGAACACTTTAATGTGTGGTAGACAAATGAGTCATCACTCCTCAAGTCCTTCACCCCACACTCACGCCTCACCAACACCCATGCATCATCATATTCCCCCAGACTCCTACATATTACCCTCTTACCCTTTCGGTAACCTCATGCCCACTTACCCAAAAGTGGCTATTAACAAAACAAATGAATCCTGTAATAACTTTGGAAAGTCTTTGGGATGTCATAGAACTGTTGATATTAACAAACAGCCATTTAAAAACCCTTCAACACTATTAATTCTAATCCATTCTGCTAAATCTGTCAACCAAAATGAAAATCAGAGAACTTCCTCCATAATTTTAACAGCAAGCTCGACAAAGTAAATCCAGTAGTAACGATGCTTTGAATTCAGCCAATCATTCATTATGGGATTCTGTTTCGCAGTCATGTCAACAAAACTTCCCAAGCTGAATATGTCAAAGCCACTTGAAGGAGTCAAAAAAGATGGCCACCTATTGCACTTTTCAAAAACTGATCAGATGACTGTACTGATTTAAGACACATTGTCCAGAAAAAGCTGCCAGTGGAAAAAGTGAATTTATCTGGACAGTTATGATTCAGGAGGAATAGATGACTATTCTGTATACAAAGATCCATCACTCTGACATGTGAGAAGGCAAGCACCATCCTCCCACAGGAGGGTAAGGTAGGTCAGCTTATCCATTCCCAATGATAAGGCTGAGTTTGTTTACTGTACAGAAATATTAGTGTCTAAAAGGGTGTAGTCCAAAACTAATTTTGCCAATTTAGTTCAATCTCAACAGCAAATTTAAACTCTAAATGGTTAATAAGAAATTTGTCAACACTGAATTATTTTGACATAAATAAACTCGGTTACCTGCTGTTTAGCTTGCCAATTAATCCTTTCGACTATTTGCGCATTCAATGTTTAGGTTTTACTGCTGCTAATCATAAATCTAAGATTAGTAAACAACTGTTTATGACTTTTTGTCTGACTTCTTTCATATTTGTCTGGAAATAATTAATTTATTCACCTTGTGTAGATCCCACTGGGATTACCATCATCATGCTTGTTTTTCCAACCCTTCCATTGACATTGTCTGTCTAGCATCCTCCAATTTGAGACATCTCTGAGATCTTGTATACTTTCAATTCTGGCATCTTGTGCATCCTTAATTTTCATTTTCCCGTGGTTGTCAGTCATCTAAATTACCTAAGGTGTTACTGGATGAAGGAAAGCAGGAAACCTCAATTGATAAAACTTGTTTTTTTGATTTGGAACATGTGAACTTGAGAGATAGAATTGGAAGTAGACAATATGAACTGTCAAGCATGATTCAGTTAAGAGTTTGCTTCTTGGGATTCAGAACCAAATGTCAACCAAGTTAAAATATTAATGTTTTAATAACACTGTCTATACAAAATCCAACTAAATTATGCCCATCCTTTGTTAGGTTTGATCTTGTTTGGCTTTCAGAATTGATTCGACTTGATCTAGTTCAAACAGCCCTGGGTTTTCCTGGGATACTGTATCTTTTGCATCTTAGCATATTGCTTTAGTTTATTCCCTTTACTTAGCAGAATTGATCTTTAAATCAGTGCAATGATTGAATCCCATTGTTGAATTGGCTTCTGGCTGATGAATAAACAGATATTAAAGTGATATCTTTGTCTACTTTGCCTTGGCTCAGCAAAGATCTTTACAAAAAAAACTTATTTTTTTGGAAAATCTTTGGAAGAAGCTGCCCTGCTTCTATATCCTAAACTCTTGAACAAATTGGGTTAAAACTGCCACCTTTATAGTTATCAGTTTAGGGTTAATAGAATTGAAGTAAAATGAGGATACATTCTGAACAGAAACCATCCCAATGATGCTGATCCAATATTACTTCAGATCTTGTTTGGCTTTTAGAATTTATTAGTCTTGAATTATTTCCAATTGGTTTTTGTTTCCTTTGGGTAATATACTCTTTGAATTATAGCAGCTAACATCCATTGGTATCAGGTTCATAAATGTCAATGTTTATTTTTAGGTTATTTGTCACAGTCCCAGTCTCTGGCCAGTTATTTGTTCCAGTTCTTTCAGTCCACTGTAAATCAAAAATAAAATAATCAAAAGTGGGCAAGAGAACAAGCAAGGCTCCTTTGTAAAAGCTGACAAGCTCTTGTCATACATTGCAACATGAGATTAAAATTAAATGGAAGAAACTGAAAGAAATGAAGCAGCAATGTTTGGTGAGCAGATTATTTGGAATGCTGAAAATTACTGGTAGAAATTGGTTTTCTTCTCTTCAGTGGCAGCTTTTTGAACAATTATTTTTCTGATTCTGCTCTAACAAAGACTAGTCTATCAAAATATTGATGTTTTTGATGGGATATTAATTTCTTTTCTTTTCCTTTGTAACCTTCTCGACTCGCCATGACGTACAATTCCATTGCAAATTTAAGGCTCAATGTGTCTTTCTCAGCTGCAAAGGAAGTTGGCTTTTAGGTCTTATCTGAACTACTGTGTGACACCTTCTGAGATGGTATCTGATGCATGGAGCAGGAATTTTTTCAGGCTTCTCTTCACTTCCCATTGTAACTGCAGCAGAGAATTATCGGGAACCTAAACAAATGACAAAAACAGCCAGTGACAACATTTATCTGGTACTTATGCAAATAATCATCCAATGTTACAGCAGCACTTTGGAGAATCTCCATGAAAGTTCTAATGTCTGGTTTTGAGTGCAACACTTCATTTACAAAAATGGTTTTAGAAATGAGAAACTTTACTAATGGGGATAGATAGAAGAAGTTGTGACTGTTCTCCTCGGAAAGAAGGGGGGGGCGAGAAGAGAGACAACAAGGTGCAGGGCTGGATGAACACAGCAGGCCAAGCAGCATCATAGGAGCAGAGAGGCTGACGTTTCGGGCCTAGACCCTTCATCAGAAAAGGGGGAGGGGAAGGGGGTTCTGAAATAAATAGGGAGAGAGTGGGAGGCGGATAGAAGAGGGATAGAGGAGAGGATAGGTGGAGAGGAAACAAACAGGTCGAAGAGGCGGGGATGGGGCCAGGAAAGGTGAGTGTAGGTAGGGAGTTAGGAAGGGGATAGGTCAGTCCAGGGAGGACGGACAGGTCAAGGGGGCGGGATGAGGTTGGTCGGTAGGAGATGGAGGTGCGGCTTGAGGTGGGAGGAGGGGATAGGTGGGAGGAAGAACAGGTTAGGGAGGCAGGGACGAGCTGGACTGGTTTTGGGATGCGGTGGGGGGAGGGGAGATTTTGAAACTTGTGAAATCCACATTGATACCATTGGGCTGCAGGGTTCCCAAGCGGAATATGAGTTGCTATTCCTGCAACCTTCGGGTGGCATCGTTGTGGCACTGCAGGAGGCCCAGGATGGACATGCCGTCTGAGGAATGGGAGGGGGAGTTGAAATGGTTCGCGACTGGGAGGTGCAGTTGTTTGTTGCGAACCGAGTGTAGGTGTTCTGCAAAGCGGTCCCCGAGTCTCCGCTTGGTTTCCCCGATGTAGAGGAAGCCACAACCGGTACAGCGGATGCAGTATACCACATTGGCAGATGTGCAGGTGAAGATCTGCTTGATGTGGAAAGTCTTCTTGGGGCCTGGGATGGGGGTGAGGGAGGAGGTATGGGGGCAGGTGTAGCACTTCCTGCGGTTGCAGGGAAAAGTGCCGGGTGTGGTGGAGCTGGAGGGGAGTGTGGAGCGGACAAGGGAGTCACGGAGAGAGTTGTCTCTCCGGAAAGCAGATAAAGGTGGGGAGGGAAAGATGTCTTTGGTGGTGGGGTCGGATTGCAGATGGCGGAAGTGTCGGAGGATGATGCGTTGGATCCGGAGGTTGGTGGGGTGGTACGTGAGGACGAGGGGGATTCTTTTTTGGTTTTTATTGCGTGGACGGGGTGTGAGGGATGAGGTGCGGACTATTTGTGGTTTCTCCCACTCTCCCACTGAGTTATTAATAGGCCAAAAAAACACTGGGAAGGCTAGAAAAATTCAGGTGAAGTGCAGGGAGAAAAAGAGTTAACTTTTCAGGTTAATAACCTTTCAGCAGGTGACATTAGTTTTGGGCTTAGTGTGTCACTAGTCATCCTGTACCCTACACAACCTGAGAGTAATGGTTAACACATCCTGTAAACACCTCTTTAATAGACCAGAAGGAAATTTCAATTGGCTATTTTACCTTTTTAAATAATTTAACTGTGTCTGGACCATTCCATTTACAGAGTGAGTATGTGCAGAAGTTGATGATGTTGTGGCAAGCTGCATTTATGTTGTGATAAGCCTTTGTGTGTGTTTCCTTTTTTTGTTTCTTTTCTTCCCATCCCTCTTATTCCCCCTCTTTCTTTCTTGCTATTTGTTCCTTGCTTATTTTATTCACCTTGGCTTCTTTTTAATCTCTGGTTGTTCACCACTATTACTGTAAGAGCACCTTGGAATATTAACTGAAAGGCATAATGTATTAGCAGGGTAATTGGGAATTGGGGAAAATAATTGTTTTTCCATAGAGATGTGGCTTACCCCAGAAAGCTTCCCTGCACCACTCGATAGGTAGAAACAGTGCAGCAGTGATAGAGCACTTGGAGATGAACATTTGATGTTTATGATGAGTCATGCATGCTTTTTCAGAAAGTGCTGAATCTTACATGTTTAATTTTGGATTTGGTTTCCGAGAATAATTCAGCACCTCCCCTTGTTGTCATACCAGCTGGAATCTAAAGTAACCTAACAAAATATGAAATAGAAGATTGTTAGGTGTCTCAAATCTGTTCTTTTCTAGAAACCAAATCAAATTTGTACAGTCAAAAATGAATTGTTAGACAATCACCCAATTTAAAGTTGTAATAACCAGTCCCAAGGTAAGGTTCCCCAGTTTATAATGGTTCCAGATGGGATACCCAAAATTGGCTCTTCATTATTATTCACCCATTCTCTTGGTTAGTCACAACATTGTTAATTTGCAAAAGTTCCCTTCCCTTCCCTTGTGGATGCTTTGCTTGTGACCCAAATTACTTTGTTTTGAAGGAGCCAATTTAATCATGCTTTCTTGAGTTAACGAAAGGGTTCATTGGTTACACTAAACGTGAGACAAAATAGTATTGCAAGCCATATACTCAGATAAAACACCAATGTATCTAAGAGAGAAATGGGTCGGTCTTTAGATTGTTTGTGGGTTACAAGTAGAAAATGGAGCATTGTGACTGTTACATTGGGTTGTATCAGTAACACTAATATTGATGGACAAGTGGTTCATTTTGAGTTGCTTGGCTTTGCAGGTCAACTGAAATTTTTTCTGTTGTTTTGACTGAAGTTTCACTTGCTTTCTGACTTCAACAATTTCCATTATCTTAGTGGAAGGATGACCAGGGTTTCCTCAGCTGTAGTCCTTATGCCACATACAAGTCAAGCTTAAAACTGGCTTTTAACCACTGTTATAGCAAGAAATACAGATGCTCGAGTCAGAGATAACAAAATGTGGAGCTGGAGGAACACAGCAGGTCAGGCAGCATCAGAGGAACAGGAAAGCTGACGTTTCGGGTTGGGACCCTTCTTCAGATCCCAAGCCAAAATGTCAGCTTTCCTAATCCTCTGATGCTGCCTGGCCTGCTGTGTTCTCAAGCTCCACACTTTTTTAACCACTGTCGTTGTGTATTCTTGAAAGGGGAAAAGACAAAAATATCTGCTGTTTGGGACATAATCTATAACTGCAACTGCGACCCCTCTCACCCACTCCAACCTCTTCCCCCGCAGAACGTGCAGCCTTCCGCTCCAGTCCCAACCTCACCAAAAAACCCGCAGACAAGGGAGGCGCAGTTGTAGTATGGCGCACTGACCTCTACATTGCCATCGCCAAGGCCAAGTGCCATCTCTCCGACACCACCTCCTACCGCCCCCTTGATCATGACCCCACCCCCGACCACCAAACCATCATCTCCCAAACCATCCACAACCTCATCACTTCAGGTGACGTCCCACCCACAGGCTCCAACCTCATCGTTCCCCAACCCCGCACCGCCTGCTTCTATCTCCTTCCCAAAACCCACAAACCTGAATGCCCTGGTCGACCCATTGTCTCTGCCTGCTCCTGCCCCACGGAACTTATCTCCACCTATCTCGACTCCATTTTCTCCCCTTTGGTCCAGGAACTCCCTACCTACATCCATGACACCACCCACGCCCTCCACCTCCTCCAGAACTTCCAATTCCCCGGTCCCCAACACCTCATCTTTACCATGGACGTCCAGTCCCTATACACCTGCATTCCCCATACAGATGGCCTAGAGGCCCGACCAGTCCCCTTCCACTGACACCCTCATCTGCTTAGCCGAACTCGTCCTCACCCTCAACAACTTCTCTTTCAATTCCTCCCACTTCCTACAGACAAAGGGGTTGGCCATGGGCCCAAGCTATGCCTGCCTCTTTGTAGGTTACGTGGAACAATCCCTCTTCCGTACCTACACTGGCCCTAAACCCCACCTCTTCCTCCGTTACATTGATGACTGTATCGGCGCCGCCTCGTGCTCCCACAAGGAGCTTGAACAGTTCATCCACTTCACCAACACCTTCCACCCCAACCTTAAGTTCACCTGGGCCATCTCTAATACCTCTCTCTTCTTCCTGGACCTCTCTGTCTCCATCTCCGGCAACCACCTAGCAACCGATATCCATGTCAAGCCCACCGACTCCCACAGCTACCTAGAATACACCTCCTCCCACCCACCTTCCTGCAAAAATGCCATCCCCTATTCCCAATTCCTTTGCCTCTGCCGCATCTGCTCCCAGGATGAGGCATTCCACTCCCGTACATCTCAGATGTCCTCGTTTTTCAAGGACCGCAACTTCCCCTCCCTCAGTGGTCGAGAATGCCCTCGACCGTGTCTCCTGCATTTCCCGCAACTCATCCCTCACACCCCCTCCCTGCAATAACAACCAAAACAGAATCCCCCTCGTCCTCACGTACCACCCCACCAACCTCCGGATCCAACGCATCATCCTCCGACACTTCCGCCATCTGCAATCCGACCCCACCACCAATGACATTTTTCCTTCCCCACCCTTGTCTGCTTTCTGGAGGGACCATTCTCTCCGTGACTCCCTTGTCCGCTTCACACTCCCCTCCAGCCCTACCACACCCGGCACTTTTCCCTGCAACTGCAGGAAGTGCTCCACCTGGCCCTACACCTCACCACTCACCCCCATCCCAGGCCCCAAGAAGACTTTCCACATCAAGCAGATGTTCACCTGCACATCTGCTAATGTGGTATACTGCATCCGCTGTTCCCGTTGTGGCGTCCTCTACACCGGGGAAACCAAGCGGAGGCTTGGGGACCGCTTTGCAGAACACCTACGCTCGGTTTGCACTAAACAACTGCACCTCCCAGTCACAAACCATTTCAGCTCCCCCTCCCATTCCGCAGATGACATGTCCATCCTGGGCCTCCTGCAGTGCCACAACGATGCCACCCGAAGGTTGTAGGAACAGCAACTCCTATTCCGCTTGGGAACCCTGCAGCCCAATGGTATCAATGTGGACTTCACAAGCCTCAAAATCTCCCCTCCCCCAGTGCAACCCAAAACCAGCCCTGCTCATCCCCGCCTCCCTAACCTGTCCTTCCTCCCACCTATCCCCTCCTCCCACCTCAAGCCCCACCTCCATTTCCTACCTACTAACCTCATCCCGCCCCGTTGACCTGTCTGTCCTCCCTTGACTGACCTATCTCCTCCCTACCTCCCCACCTACACTCACCTTTACTGGCTCCATCCCCGCCTCTTTGACCTGTCTGTCTCCTCTCCACCTAACCTCTCCTCTATCCATCTTCTATCCGCCTCCCCCTCTCTCCCTATTTATTTCATAACCCCCTTCCCCTCCCCCATTTCTGAAGAAGGGTCTAGGCCCGAAACGTCAGCCTTCCTGCTCCTCTGATGCTGCTTGGCCTGCTGTGTTCATCCAGCTCTGCACCTTGTTGTCTCAAAGAACTACAGATGCTGGAAATTAGAAGCAAAATCGGAAATAGCTGGAAAGACTGAGCAGATCTGGCAGCGTCAGTGGAGAGGAAGAAGTTCTGAAGAAAGGTAACTGGACCTGAAACATTAACTCTACTTTCTCTGCCCAGATGTTGCCAAACATGCAGAGTTTTTCCAGCAATTTCTGATTTTGTTTGAGTGTCTCTCTCTGTCTGTAGTTGCACCTACAACCCCATCAGATATTTTGAGATGTTTAGATGCACTTCAAATGTTTTGGCTCAGGACCTGGTAAGAAGCCATTATTCCATTTATCAGCCAATTGGCATTGAAACCATCCTCCACACATTAATCACCACCAGGCTTAATTTCTCCTCTAATCTGTAGTAAATTTAATTCATCCACAACCTCACTACCTAATTCCTAACCTGTTGAAAATCCCAGTCAACTGGTTTTTTTTCCACTCTCACTGAACATCCTAGTTCCCAAACTTTTTTTTATCATTACATGTACCTTCTCCTTAGGAAATTGGTGATATTTGACATTCAGAGGCGCTATTTCTACTTTGGGTACAATTGGGAATCCAGGTGTAATTGTCCTTTTGTTCAGAATCATCTTGCACTTCAAATTTTTGCTCAAAGCTATATATTGCCAAATGTAAAATCTGCCATGAATCAGTGCATTTGGGCTCTGTTTTAGAATGTATCAATTTTTTCTTGCTGTAAAATTCATTCCTTGGTTACATTTAGGAGTAGCAACATTGTGCCATTTTACTGAAACAGCTGAAAATAGGTTTATCGTAAAATAAGCATTTTTAACTAATGCCCAGTCCCATCGTCTGTGAAGATCCTGCTTTTAAATAACTTAATAAAATGACTTCAGAAAAACTATACCATACTGTTAGCTGCTTTGATTGGTATGTAATGGTTTCTCAGTACATTAAATAGTTTTAACATTTAAGTTTTTTTAAAAGGTTCCTATTTGAGACCTTATGCGTAATTAAAACAAAAGCTTATTTTAAGAGTATGGACGTAACAAGATGTAGAACTGGATAAACACAGCAGGACAAGCAGCATCAGAGGAGCAGGAAAGCTGATGTTTCGGGTCTGGACCCTTCTTCAGAAATATTTTAAGAGTGTCCTTGATGGGCCACAGTCAGGTGCATCTCATGAAATCATGTCATGATAATTTACTTGACTGGGCTTGGTAGTGGGTGGGGGTGGAGTGGGTGTGCAGTTTGTAGACATGGCCTGTTATGTGGCTTCTGGTACAAAAAGTTATAGAAACAAACTTTGTTCCTAACATAATTCAATGAGAATGTTATTGATTTTAGCAGTGAATTATAAAATAAGAACATTTAGTCTTCTTGCATTGAGAGCTATTAAGGCCATTTAGGACAAGGGAAAGGTATGTGAACAGGATTTTCAAGAGAATAGGAATTGGGCTGTAGACACATTAGAATTGGTGAGAAATCATGCCTTCGAGGTGATTGAAATGTGGATAATAATTTGAGTGGCAATTGGTTGAGAGCTGTTTGAACTTGTTTTGAGGTTATTTTATAATGGAATGTTAAATTAGGAGAATATGTGAATAAGTTTCAAGAACAATAATGTGAAGATCAGCCATTACTAACAGGATTCCATCTTCACGTACTTGCCTGGAATAATCTGTTACAAAATAATTGATGCACTGCTAGCCACTGATTCTTGAGGTAATGTCTACAGCATGAATGGAGAAACTGTTAAGAAACATTAACATTTACTGAACCAAAAGGATGTCTATTATGTACATGCAATATATTTATCCAACAAGTCTAGGTAACAATATTTCTGTCTTAGATTAAAGACCGAAAGAACTGCAGATGCTGGAAATCCAAAATCATAATATTTCTGTCTTGTTGACTATAACTTAATCACATCACTGGTTTGTTCCAACATAACCAAGTGGCCATTGTTTTACCAGACTCTCGGGCTGGTCTCCCATTAAAAAGAGACAATTGGTGGTGGTTTAACCTGAGGATCACCACACCTCAGGCAAAAGGAGAGGTTGAGAAAGAAAGGTCTTCACAGTAACCTCAGCAGGTGTAGGAATTGAACCCATGCTTTTGGTGTCATTCTGCATCACAAACTAGTCAACCAACCAACTAAGCTAACCAATACCCTCTCCCAACCCCGATCCAATAACTACAAGTACAAAATAAATATTTCGTTGGATTGCTATCATATGACCCAGCTGCAGAAGTTGTGGCTGAAAATGTTTAATGTTTTCTGATCTATTAGGGTCATTTTGCATCATGAATGAGGAATGTATGTCTTTTTTAAGCATTTACAAAGTCCACAAAGTAACCTTGAGGGAAGAGGGATTGTTACATTTGAAATGTGGATTATCAATTTTTTAAAATTTGTTTCCTTAAGTATAATACGTTGATATTTGACGTCAGTGCGGGAATAACTGTTTTGCATAACAATCACACCAGTTTTGAATAAAATGTGTACAGCTCATCCAATTCTCCCATGTTTAACATGCAAGTTCATACCTATTGAATCTGCAATGTAATAATTACACCTTTTATGTGAATGTAGATGCCAAATGTTGTAGAATGATTTATCAGATATTACCTATTTTACTATTTCTCTCTTTCATTACATATTAAAAGATCTTAACATCTATATTTCCAGTCTGCATTATGTCTTGTTTGCACCACAAGAAAGAGATCAATATGGTAGCTTTTCACCTAAATTAATATTATTTTAAAACATTACTCTAATGAGCAAACAGCTTTGTGCACTAATATTTTATTTATGACTGACCCATTCAATCCCTCTACCATGTAATTAAGAGGGCAGGCAACTGCTCCACACTAGATTATAATTATTTCTGCAAATGCTTGTGAACAGGTCCAGAAATTGTCTAGGTTGATTGAGAATTGGCATAGCAACAGAAGACAGAGGATGGTGATAAATATGAAATGGGGAAACGTCATGATCCACATGGTCCTACTGTTCCATATCAATCACCATCATTAGCAATAAGGTGTGAGCAGAATTATTAAATTTGCTGATGACATGAAGCTTTGTTGGCAAGTGATTAACAAAGTGATGGATCATCTGCAGAGACTTGAAGCAATTATACAGAATGAGATGTGGCAGATCAATTTTATTGTGGATAGGTGGAAGCTAATATTTGAAGGACATGGCATTACAGGGCTTTAAAATAATAAAAGGTAAAAATAAATCAGGAGTACAGAGTCAGTTTGTTTGATAATGCATCTGTAGAAAACCTTGCAATGCTTGAATATGTTAAAAACACTATATACATTCGAGGTGTTGTTCACTTGTCAAGAAGCACAGAATGAACATAGAATGGTTGGTGGGAGATGAATTAGGCAATGTCATTACCTTTCGAAAAGTGTGGCTCCTAACTAGCATTTAAATTTATTTTTTTTTTTAACTGGGCTAAGAATTAAAATAGGGCAAGAAAATATAGTAACATTCTTCCACACTTAGGTAAAGTAAACAACACCGCTGGAGAGTAGGAGACAACAAGGTGCAGGGCTGGATGAACACAGCAGGCCAAGCAGCA
>NW_025966082.1:0-1463 GCF_021869965.1 Rhincodon typus | reverse complement strand
AGGGTCAGCTTTCCTGCTCCTCTGATGCTGCTTGGCCTGCTGTGTTCATCCAGCTCTACACCTTGTTATCTCAGATTCTCCAGCATCTGCAGTTCCTACTATCTCTGAAACAGTGCAAACGTTGAAATCACTTTAAATTAAACAGAAGCTCAAGTCAGTGTTCTGCCTGATGTACTTAAATAACAGCAAAAATGTGCATTGCAGTCTACATCTATCAAACTTCAAGATCTAGGCGGGATGCACCGCAAAGTCAAGTGCCTGTTACATGCAACTTCAAAGCACAAAGACAGAGAAATCACTGAAACACCATCTGCTATCCAAAATCAGCCATGCTCACTGCGAAACAAGAAGTTGTGTACAGGTTTCAGCCTTATCTGAAATTGGAAAAAGTCAATAAACAAGAACAGGAAGAAATTAATAACAAAATACAATTTTCAAACCTCTTCAGAGTAAACTGAACATTGAATGCCCCTTCACACTAAAAATAATTATCAAAATCAACTGTATGCTTGCAGCCAGGAAGCCCCATTCCCACTTCTAAAAATCGTAAAACGTGAAACTGAGTGATGCTTCAACAAGCGGCTATTTCATTAGTTATGGCACAAATAATATGATGTTCTGCTATTGCATCTGTTCGCAAACTAAATGGATCCATCAGTATTTACATTGATTCAACATTTTTGAACAATGGCAACACAATGGGAATATGTCCAGTGGTGGTTATTGATGAGAGCCTAGTTAAACTCAAAAACAGTCCATTCTTTGTCAAACTAGATGAAAAGATTCTAGCAACTTGCACTAGACGAGGAGTCCATTTCTCTAGCCAACTTCAAAGGCTGCCTTCAGACATTATGTTTTTTTACCAACTAGTTTAAGACCAACTGGCTTAAACTAGATTGGCAGGGGGTGGGGAACCGGATTTGTAAGTCAGAGGATGAGGTATTCAGCCTTCCAACAGACACAACAGGGAGGTTAATAAAGAAATGCAGTCAATGGAGCATAATTGTGGACACAGGGATGGTTTGAAGTGTGTATACTTCAATACTAGAAGTATCAGAAATAAAGCGGATGAACTTAGAGCATGGGTCAGTACTTGGAACTACGATGTTGTGGCCATTGCAGAAACTTGGGTAACTCAGGGACAGGAATGGTTGTTGGAAGTTCTGGGATTTAGATGCTTTAAAAGAAAGAGGGAGGGTGATAAAAGAGGCAGGAGAGTGGCATTGCTAGTCAGGGCTAGTATAGCAGCTACTGAAAGACAGTTCGAGAATGATATGTCTACAGAGTCAGTTTGGGTTAAGATCAGGAACAAGAAAGGAGCAGTCACTTTGTTGGGAGCTTTTTATAGACCACCGAATAGTTGCAGAGAAGTGGAGGAGTGGATTGGGAGGCATATACTGGAAAGGTGCAGAAGTCACGGGGTTGTAGTCATTGGTGACTTCAACTTTCCAAATATTGATTGG
>NW_025966081.1:67245-69000 GCF_021869965.1 Rhincodon typus | reverse complement strand
TTATATCAGACTTCTAAAAACATTGTTTTTAAAAATAGTATTGCATTATGAGAATAGTAGCAGTGAGAGAATTGGAGCTACATTCTCAAAAGTGTACAAGGGGCTTGGGCCTCTCTGAGTCATGACAATATGATTTACACTCTGTACAACTCAATGGACCCATCCAAGGGGGAGATGGCAGATGTAGTAGAGTTGAAGGAGGAGGAGGAGATTCCCCATCGGGATCCCATTTAATAGGTTGTTTTATGTGAGGTACCATGCCCTAGATATTAAAAATCCAGTCATCAAAGTGTCTCCTTCTAGCCTAGAGCAGGCTACTCAAATAATGAGGGAGTAATTGCACAGGACAGACAGAACCCATTTGTAGTTTATGCCAGATATAAAGCTTATGGGTAAAGAGAGATTTTAGGGACTGGAAGGAGATTCAATATGTTTATATAGGTGGAATATTAACAATATTTCCTAATGGTTAGATGAGGTTTGTAATGCATAAAGCCCATGATTTCATCCTATCAATTAGTTATTGTATGTTGCAGCTGGGGGAAGGCAAACAAAGAAATGAGAAGGATGCAAATCGATATAATTAAGAAAAGCAGAACACAGTAAAAGGTCTTTTCCATGTTTAGATTTTCAGTTTTTTAATCTGTCAATAATGCAATGGTTAGTATTCTAGGCAGTCTGTGAAAATGTTTCATGTTTACAATCAAACTTCAACCAGTGGGTAAAAGATGGTGTGTATGTACATCATTGGAATAACTTGACAAAGGTCGGTATCCCATCATCCTTTATTTACATGTTCACAGTAACCGGCTGTGGCCAGCCAGCTCCGAGTCAGTTCCTGAAGTGAGGAGGTTCTGATTCTCCTGTTTATATCTGTTTCCTATGGCTCCCTGATTGGCCCAGGTTAACAACCCCAATCAGGGATCTCATAGACAATGAGATCCACCTGGTTCCAATCACTGCAATCATCAACTAAAACCCAAGGCTGAACCAATCTAAAATTCTCCAAAGAGTTTACATCGCTTCCTGATTTTCTATTCAAATATAAATGTATTTACTTTATTTCATCAAATAAAAATTTTTCAAAATACATTTTTACAATGTGAGCACTGGTGGCTAAGCCAGTATTTGTTGTTCATTCCTAACTGCCCTAGAGAAGGTGGTCGTGAGTCACCCCTCTAAACCACTGCAGACGTTGTGGTGTGAGAATACCCACAATGCTGTTAGAATGACAGTTCCATAATTTTGAGCCAATGGCTATATATATTTCCAGGTTGGGGAGGCATAGGACTTTATGGAGAACTTGCAGAAGGTGCTTTTCTCATCCTCGTGTTCTCCTCAGTGGTATAGCTTACAGACTTAGAATGTGCTGTTGAAGGTGCTTTGCCAAGTTGCCTGGAATGTAGATGTAGGTATTCTGTTGTCAGTGTGCACTTGAGGTGAACAAGTGAATATCTAGGTGCTGAATGTGTTGCCAAACAATTGGACTGCCTTGTCCTAGATGAGATCCCTCTCTATCCATTGATGTTATCAGGCCAAGCTGAGGAAGTATTTGTATATATTCGGGAATATCCATTGTCTGTGCTTTAGGGTGAATGCAAGGAATGAATTCCACTGCAGTCACTGATGTCTAGGTTTGTATTCAAAATTACCCCAGAATTTGCATCTCAAATTCCAACCTTGCAAATCCAAAGTGACGCTATTGCTCAGAGATAGTAGGAACTGCAGATGCTGGAGAATCCGAGACAACAAGGT
>NW_025966081.1:0-2245 GCF_021869965.1 Rhincodon typus | reverse complement strand
ATCCGCTCCTCTGATGCTGCTTGGCCTGCTGTGTTCATCCAGCTCTACACCTTGTTATCTCTTATTTCAGTGTTATCACATTGCTGTTTGTGGGAGCTTGCTTTGTGTAAATTAGCTGTCTCATTTCCTACGTAGCAATGGTGACCACACATCAAAAAGTACTTCACTGGTTATAAAACTCTTTGGGATGGCTCATGGTCATGGAAGGTGCTATAAAAACGTAATGAATATGCATTTCAAATTATCACCATCTTCTCAGGGGCTATTTGGGATGGCCATAAATATTGGCTTTTCCAGTAATTTTCACATCCCAAGACTGAGTTAAAAATAAAACCTCAGGAGGAACTAAAACTGTTTAACAGAAAAAGATTGCAGTCACTTTATAATTTGCAGCATTCTTACATTCTTTACATCCATCTATCTATCCTCGTGAATTCCAGGTTTGCTAAACAATAATGCCATGTACTACGTAGCAAATGTAAATGCTTATGATTGGCTGTGGAGTGCCTATCAAAATGAGATTACGGACAGTTTGAATATATGATTCGTGGAAGATTGAATTCTTATAAATTTAAAGCTGACATGATCCACTCATACACTGACATCAAGATTTCAGTTTGAAATAAAGATTCTGCAGGTGGGTTATAGAACAATGTTAGAAGGGTTTGATATTGGGTGGGTGTTTATTTATAAGACACTTACAAAGGCACCATACGATATATCCAGACCTATGTAAAGCTACAGCAAGCAACGGGAAAACCGAAGTAGGTGTTTCACTCGATTATGAATTATCCTCGTGTGAATTTATACTACAATCTAGAGTGTAAAATACTTTGAGATTTTTGTAAGCATTTTACCGACATCATGAGATTAATTCAGCCATTATCTTTTACTTTACTAGCAGATTTCATGTAAAGTATTGTCAGGGCATTTTCGAAAGCAGCCCCCATAAACTGATTATTACATTTAATGATGTTCCTGACGGGTTTGTAGCTTTTCATCTTTATAACACAAAATTGTTTCTAATAATGAGTCCCCTTACAGCAGGGAACTTTAAGGGGGGATTTGGAGGATGTGTTCAGAATCATGAAAATTTTCACTTATTCCAACAAAACCCAAACTGATGTGAGGTAAAAAATCTGGTAACCAGAGAATCCAGATTTAAGGCAACTGACTAAAGAACCAGGTATGACATGGCATAGAAGTGACAATAAGAATTGTGAAGGTACTGATTATAATCTCTCTGTTTTCCTTCTGCTTCATATCGGTGACAGAGAACTGGAGATTGTAGACTTTATGCGGTTGTCAAAAAAACAGTGTCAAGATAAGCCCAGCAGTTACAGACCAGTCAATTGAACTTCAGTGGTAGGAAAGCTTCTGGAAACAATGATTTGGGATAAAATTAGTAGTTACATGGATAAATGTAGGCTCATTAGTAAGAAACTGCGTTGACTTGTTAAGTGAAAATTATGTTTAGCAAACTTGCCGCAGTCTTTTGAAGCGGTAACAGCGAAGGTTGATGAGGATAATACCGCTAATGTGGCACACAAGGATTTCCAAAAGGCATTCGATACAGTGTCACACAACAAAAACTTGTGAATGAGAAACAAAAACAGAAGTTGCTGAAAAAGCTCAGCAGGTCTGGCAGCATTTGTGAAGAAAAATCAGTGTTAACATTTGGAGTCTGGTGACCCTTCCTCAGAACAGATGGTAGCTAGAAATGGTAGCTTCCATTTCTGAAGAAGGGTCTAGGCCCGAAACGTCAGCCTTCCTGCTCCTTTGATGCTGCTTGCCTGCTGTGTTCATCCAGCTCTACACCTTGTTATCTCATAGCTGGAGAAATGTTGGTTTATATGCAAAAGATAGGGTGGGGGGCAGGGAGTAAGTAGTAAATCATATGTGGGGATAGAGCCCAAAGAGAGAGAAGAATAGTTGGACAAACAAAGACGTTGATAACGATCAGGCTGGGAGGGTGAATAGCTATTAATGGAGACTGTTAGTGACTAACAATAAGTAGTGTGTAATGGCAGGCTATGTGATAACAAGGCCTGGTGTGTGGGGTAGGGCATGAGAGAGTTCAGGCCCTAAAAATATTGAACTCGATATTGAGTCCGGAGGGCTGCAGGGTTCCCAAGCGGAAAATGAGGTGTTGTTCTTCCAGCTTACATTGAGCTTTGCTGGAACACCGCAGTAAGCCTGAGACAAATGTTGGCCAGGGAATGGGGTGGTGTGTTAAAGAGGCAGG
>NW_025966080.1:68800-69000 GCF_021869965.1 Rhincodon typus | reverse complement strand
CACTAATGGGGGCATTTATACTCTATATCTAAACCTGTGCTGTCCCTGTCCTGGGAGTGTTTGATGGGGACAGTGCAGAGGGAGCTTTACTCTGTATCTAGCCTCGTGCTGTCCCTATCCTGGGAGTGTTTGATGGGGGACAGTGTAGAGGGTGCTTTACTCTGTACCTAACCCCGTGCTGTCCCTGTCCTGGGAGTGTT
>NW_025966080.1:66151-68790 GCF_021869965.1 Rhincodon typus | reverse complement strand
GGGGACAGTGTAGAGGAAGCTTATTTGACAGTGTTTAATTTCCCTACAGTTAGATTTGTCATTTTGAGTGCTTCAGACATCCAGAAAGGAAAGAAACCATTCAGAAATGAAAAGCTGTAATTCCAAACCTGGTCAGTCAGCATCAGAACGTACCATTTATACAGTGCTCCTGATGTGAACACAACTCTTCATCAAACAGGCAACCTATCAAATAAGAAAATAATATCAAACACGCTGAAATATTTGGATCCCTATGACAACAGAGAACCATTCAATGATGTAAATTGCATACGACAAATCGCCCGATGCCTAGCAACAGGACCATAGCAACAGCTGAAGATCTGACCACTTTGAGGGATCAGTGCCAAGGACTGACTACAGGGTCCACACTGAGGTTCACCATTTCCATGGAATTTGGGCAGTGCTACGATGGAGTAGATGGTGGGAGGGATAGGCAGAACGTAACATTCCCTCCCCTCAGACTCGAATCCCCGTACCCTGCAGAGACCACTCCCCAGCAACTCTCCCTCACAAGGTCAGCCCTGGCTCAGTGAGCAGCTCTCCCACTACTGCAGGGTCTCGAGCAGTCTCCCACCAGCACAGCGCTGAGGGGCTGCTACATGGTCAGAGGGACCAGCCTTCGCAGGAAACACCAAACGCAGGCCCAACTGACCCCCTCGGGGAGCAAGGCGGGGGCAAAAGATCCAAAAGCCATTATTTTAAAGCAGATTAGGAGAGAGGTGTGTGTGTCTGTGTTTGTTTGTGTATGTATGTTCTTTTTTTTCTTTATTCATTCACAGGATGAGAATGTTACTGGTGAGACAGCATTTATTACCCATCCCTAATTGTTAAGAGTCAACCATTTTGTTGTGGGTCTGGAGTCACATGTAGGCCAGACTCAGGTAAGCTCCCCCTAGTCCTGGTCCAACCAGCATTCCCGATCTCCATCATTCCACCATCAATGCCGGGTTTCCCACTGCTCTATCAACCTTCGCTGAGCTTATCCCACTTCTCTCCTCCCTTTCCTCCTTCACACCTCTCCTAAAACCAAACATTTTTGAACCAAACTATTGATCAGCTAAACCAAACATCCTTCAATATCAAAGTTTGGTCTGATTAACACTCTGGGCGTGACATTTTAATACAGGCAGAATAAAAATGCAACTTATGATGGTGTTTCAGAACATAAATGAAAGATTAATGATAGGAATTTCTCTTGTTTCAGCAGAAAAGATATTAACACGCATCTATAAATCCTCTTCCGGAAACATTTTCTTTCAAGAGAAAAAAAAATGTTTTATTTTTAACTGCAAATAGTCATGGCAAAAACTAATTTACTCCCACACACCAAATTGTAATAATATGTCAGTTGGTGTCTAATAAAGCAGAGGTGAGCAAGCAGGGATTACAGACAGGGAAAATGAACACAAGAGTGAGACAGGCAGACAGGGAGAGAGAGATACAATCTATTTGCAACCCTCCAGCATCCTGGCAGTCTCTGACTCATCTCTCCCGACCCAGAAACTAATTTAATCAACCCTCCCTTTTCCCACATACCTTTTTTTTCACATTTTCAAAGATGAGAATCGGTGAAAAACATGACAAAGTCTTCATACTGACGTAGGTATGCGTTTAGAGACACACAGTCACAAACAAAACACCTCAAATGATGATTATACATTCTGCGGCAGCGAAGGTAGCTCAGTACAATGACAATTAAACTCTTCAGGTTATATTAGATTGGATATTTTAATAACTACATCTGCATGCCTGTCCAATCAACGCTTAATGAATCCTCAGCCAAAGAAGAGGTAAATGTATCTTTGGAGTAACAAGTTACATCAGCTTTTGCAGCACAGAAACTGGTCATGTAACCCTATTGGGTCCATGCATTATCTTAGAGTTTTACAGTACAGAGGAGTCCCTTCGGCCCATCGAGTATATGCTTATGGATAGTTGATAGTTTGGTGGTAATGCTAGTAACCGAGAGACCCAGGGCTAATACTTTGGGGATAGGAGTTCAAATCCCACGACAGCAGCGTTAATTAATGTATCAAATCTGGAATTTGAGAGCTAGTCTCGGTAATGGTGGCTATAGTAACCATCATTGACTATTGTAAAACCCCATTGGGTTCGCTAATGGGAAGGGACCTTACCTGGTTTGGTCTACAGGTGACTCCAGGTCTACAGCAGAAGTGGTTGACCTTGACATGACTGAGCAAGCTGTTCAGTTTGATGGTTATCAGGAATGCACAAATGCTGGCCAGTCAGTGACTCCCATGTCCCTTTAAAAAGAACCCACCCCATTTACAGACCTTTCTATTCCTTTACTAACACGTACATGTTTGTCAGAACACCCTGTGCCAGTCCTCACTCAGAGAGCCCCCTGTGCCAGCCCTCACTCAGAGAGCCCCCTGTGCCAGTCGTCACTCAGAGAGATCCCTGTGCCAGTCGTCACTCAGAGAGATCCCTGTGCCAGCCCTCACTCAGACAGCTCTCTGTACCAGTCCTCATTCAGAGAGCCCCCTGTGCCAGCCTTCACTCAGAGAGCCCCCTGTGCCAGTCCTCACTCAGAGAGATCCCTGTGCCAGTCCTCACTCAGAGAGATCCCTGTGCCAGCCCTCACTCAGAGAGATCCC
>NW_025966080.1:61306-66141 GCF_021869965.1 Rhincodon typus | reverse complement strand
AGAGAGATCCCTGTGCCAGCCCTCACTCAGAGAGATCCCTGTGCCAGTCCTCACTCAGAGAACTCCCCAATTAGTCACTTCTCCCACTCCCTGTGCATTCTCTCCCCTCCCCCTCCACCACTAATTTGTCTACTCTCTCCTTGAGAAGCTATCACAGACCCAGCCCCCAATAACATTCCTGGTCGAATGCTCTGTGTGCTAACAGCCAGTAGTAAGACCACAACCATTCTCCCATCTTCTTCCTGGTGACAGTTTTCCATTCATTCCCACTTTTCCAACAATGGGTGGCAGTGGTTCCTTCTGCAAACGCAAGACTTTCAACTTTTCTCACAAATCAGAACCTGCATTTGGATAGCGCCTTTCGTTCTGTTCCAAAATGCTTCACAGCCAACGAAGCTGTACTGCTGAAGTGCAGTCACTTGTAATAACATAGAACATAGAACAGTACAGCACAGTACAGGCCCTTCGGCCCACAATGTTGTGACGAACTTTTACGCTAATCCTAAGGTCTATCTAACCTCCACCTCTACCTTATACTAATGTAGGGAACTTGCAGGCAACTTGTAGATAGTGAGCTCCCCACACTGTAGATGAGGGGACTTTCAGAAACAGGAGCAGGCCATTCAGCCCTTCGAGCCTATTCTGCCATTCAATGAGATCATGGCTAATCTGTGGCCTAACTCCACATATGTAGCTTTGGACCATATCCATGGATGTGGTGAATTGACAAGGGTCCTTGCCCCAGGGTGGGGGAGTTCAAAACTAGGGGGCATATTTTCAAGGTGAGAGGAGAAAGATTTGAAAATGACCTGAGGGGCAACTTTTTTTACACGGAGAGTGGTTTATAGTTCCAACCTGTGGAAATAGTTTCTCTTTATCTACTCTGTCTTTTCCTGTTAATATCGACTCAGTCATACAGCTGGGAAACAGACCCTTCGGTCCAACCACTCCATGCCAAACATAATCCCAAACTAAACTATTCCCACCTGCCTGCTCCTGGCCCATATCCCTCTAAATCTTTTCTATTCATGTACTTATCCGAATGGCTTTTAAACATTGTAACTGCACCCAGATCCATCACTTCCTCAGGGAGTTCCTTCCACACGAGAATATCCTCTGTGTAAACAATTTGCCTCATGCCATTTTTTAAATCTCACTCCTCTCACCTTAAAAATGTGCCCCTTTGTCTTGAAATTCCCCATCTTAGGGAAAAGACAACTGCTATCAACTCTATCAAACCTCTCATTATTTTATAAACTTCTATCAGGTCACCTCTCTACCTCCTACGCTCCAGTGAAGAAAGTCCCAGCCTATCCAGCCTTTCTTTATAACTCAAAACTTCCATACCCGGCAACGTCCTGGTAAAATCTCTTCTGAACCTTCTCCAGTTTGATAATGTCTTTCCTACAGCTGGGCAACCAGAACTGGACACAGCATTCCAGAACAGGTCTCACCAATATCCTGTACAACCTCAACATGACTTCCCAACTCCTATTCTCAAAGGACTGAGCAATGAAGGCAAGTGTGCCAAACGCCTTTTTAACTACCCTGTGTATATGTGATGCAAACCTTAAAGAATTATATACCTGCACCTCTAGGTCCCTCTGTTCTACAATGCTCCCCAAGGCCCTACCATTAATTGTATTAACCCTACCCTTGTTTGTTGTACCAAAATGCAATACCTCGCATTTATCCAGATTGAACTCCATCTGCCATTTTTCCGCCCATTGGCCCATTTGATTAAGATCCCTTTGTAATCTTAGAAAACCTTCTTCATTGTCTACAATGCCACCAATTTTGGTGTCATCCACAAACTCACTAACCACGCCTTCTATATTCTCATCCAAATCATTTTATATAAATGGTGAACAAAAGAGGACCCAGAACCAATCCCTGTGGAACACTGTTGGTCACAGACCTCCAGTCCGAAAAGTAACCCTCCACTATCACTCTCTGTCTCCTGCTGTGAAGCCAATTATGTATCCAGTTGGCAAGCTCACCCTGAATCCCACGTGACCTAACCTTACTAATTAGTCTACTATACGGAACCTTGTCAGAGGCTTTACTAAAATCCAAACAAACAATGTCTACTGCTCTGCCATCATCAATCTTTTAGGTAGCTTTCTAAAAAATACTCAATCAATTTTTACCTCTCCAAATGTCCATAAATCCTATCTTTTATTGTCGCCTCCAACAATTTACCCACAACCAAAGTCAGACTCACAGGTCTATAGTTCCCTGGCCTCTCCTTACAACCTTTCTTAAACAAAGGCACAACGTTCGCTACCCTCCAGTCACCAGGCACCTCACCTGTAGTTATAGATGATGCAAATATTTCTGCAAGGAATTTCGTAATTTCCTCCCTGATTTCCCACAATGTTCTGGTACACATTAGATCAGGTCCCGGAGATTTATCTACCTTTATATTCTCTAAGACCACCCAAACTTTCTCTTCCGCAATATGAACTGTTTTTAAAACATCAACATTTATTTCCCTGCATTCTCTAGACTCCATTTCTTTCCCCATAGTAAACAAAATATTCATTTAGTATCTCTCCCATCTACTGGGGTTCAACACATAATCGACCTCCTTGATCTTTAGGAGGCCCTACCCTCTCTCTAGTTACCCTCTGCTCTCAATGTATTTGTAGAATCCCTTTGGATTATCCTTAACCTTATCTGCCAATGCTATCTCATATCCCTCCTTTGCCTTCCTGATTTTTCTCTTAATAATGCCCCTACGCTCTTTATATTGATGAAGAGAATCAATCGAACCAAGTTGTCGATATCTAAAATACAGTTCTCTTTTATTCTTGACTACAAAACTCAATTTCTTTATTTATCCATTGTTCTCTAATCTTAAGGGCCCTACCCTTCACTGTAACAGGAACAAAATGCCTCTGAATTCTCGTCATCACAACTCTTGAACGCCTCCCACTTGTCAGGCATCCTTTTACCGCAAACAGTCTACTCCAACCAATCTTTGAAAATTCTTGTCTCATACCATGAAAATTTGCCTTACTCCAATTAAAAACTTTAACTTTTATGGGAGGCTTATTCTTTTCCATAACCATGTTGGAACTAATAGAATTAACATCTTGAAGACTTCAATCAGATCGCCCCTTAGCCTTCTAAATCCTAGAGAAAACTGATCTCGTTGGTAATAATGTCTCCCCATAACTTAACCCCTGAAGTCCAGGTATCATTCTTGTAAACCTACATTGTGCTCCCTCCGAGGTCAATATGTCCTTCCTAAGGTGTGATGCTCAGTTCTGCTCACGGTGCTCCGTGTGGGATCTAAAGACAGTTTTGTCTAACTGCAGCATCACTACTGTGTCCTTGTATTCCAGTCATAGAACACAGAGCACAGAGCACAGAGCACAGAGCACAGAGCAGAGCACAGTACAGCACAGTACAGGCCCTTCGGCCCACGATGTTGTGCCAAACTTTTACCCGAAACCTAAGGTCTATCTAACCTCCACCCCTACCTTATACTATCATCCATATGCCTATCTAATAGCAGCTTAAATGCCCCTAATGAGGCTGATTCCACTACCCTCTCCAGCAATGCATCCCACGCCCTGACCACTCTCTGAGTAAAGAACCTTCCTCTGATGTCTCCCCTGTATCTACCTCCACTCACTTTAAAACTATGCCCCCTCTTAATAGCTACCTCCACCCTAGGAAAAAGTCTCTGGCTGTCTACTCTATCTATACCTCTGATCATTTTGTACACCTCTATCAAGTCACCTCTCATCCTTCGTTGTTCTAAAGAGAAAAGCCCTAGCTCTCTCAACCTTTCCTCGTAAGACCTTCCCTCCATTCCAGGCAACATCCTGGTAAATCTCCTCTCCACCTTTTCCAATGCTTCTACATCTTTCCTGTAATGAGGTGGCCAGAACTGGACACAATACTCCAAGTGTGGCCAAACCAGGCTTTTTTATAGCTGGAGCATAACTTCACGGCTCTTGAACTCAATCCCTCTATTAATGAAAGCTAACACACCATATGCCTTCTTAACAACTCTATCCACCTGGGTGGCAGCTTTCAGGGAACTGTGGACATGAACCCCGAGATCCCTCTGCTCCTCCACACTGACAAGAATCTTTCTGTTAACCCCGTGTTGTCTTCTCCATACAAAGACCAGCATTCCATTAGCCTCCTTCTTTGTGACATTTTAAGGATTTATGCGCATGGGCACCCGCCCCCAGTTCTGGCTGAGGAAACAGGAGAAGGATTCCCTTCCCTTTCTGTGAAATATTAGGATAGTGGCCATGAGGATCTTTTACATTCGCTGGAGTGAACAGGCAGGTCCTCATTCTAGGCCCTCTTATAGACAACACCTCTGACAGTGTGGCACTCCCTCAGTACTGAACGCCGTGTCTCAGTTTAGATTCACGGTTTTGGAATGGGTCTTGAACCCACACCTTTCTGTCTCAGGGATGAGACAGCCACCTGCTGAGCCACATCTGGATTTTTCTTGGCTCTTACAAGGAGGATGGGAGGATCATGCATCAGATTCCCGCGGACGTTTAAAGACTTCTTTCAGAGGGACAGTATACAAGGGGCTGAACAGCCTAGGCCTTACCTTTGCCTCTCAAACATCGTTAGACTCTCGGCCCTCAGGAGGCTCTGATACAGACTCATTCACTCCATACAATGAACAGCAGCCATTTTGATGGCAACTGTCCTCAAATTAATCAGCTTCAGGAGTTCCCACATCACATCATAAATCCGTCTCTGTCACTCCATCATCACTCACTCACACCGATCCATACAGCTTTAAAGTAGGACACACACACACACACAAACATACTCACACACACACACACACA
>NW_025966080.1:8238-21306 GCF_021869965.1 Rhincodon typus | reverse complement strand
TTTTATAAATGACCTGGATGAGGGCGTAGAAGGATGGGTTAGTAAATTTGCGGATGACACCAAAGTCGGTGGAGTTGTGGATAGTGCGGAAGGATGTTGCAGGTTACAGAGGGACATAGATAAGCTGCAGAGCTGGGCTGAGAGATGGCAAATGGAGTTTAATGCGGAAAAGTGTGAGGTGATTCACTTTGGAAGGAGTAACAGGAATACAGAGGACTGGGCTAATGGTAAGATTCTTGGTAGTGTGGATGAGCAGAAAGATCTCGGTGTCCATGTGCATAGATCACTGAAAGTTGCCACCCAGGTTGATAGCGTTGTTAAGAAGGCGTACAGTATGTTAGGTTTTATTGGTAGAGGGATTGAGTTTTGGAGCCATGAGGTCATGTTGCAGCTGTACAAAACTCTGGTGCGGCCGCACTTGGAGTATTGCGTACAGTTCTGGTCACCGCATTATAGGAAGGATGTGGAAGCATTGGAAAGGGTGCAGAGGAGATTTACCAGGATGTTGCCTGGTATGGAGGGAAGGTCTTATGAGGAAAGGCTGAGGGTCTTGAGGCTGTTTTCGTTAGAGAGAAGAAGGTTAAGAGGTGACTTGATAGAGACATACAAGATGATCAGAGGATTAGATAGGGTGGACAGTGGGAGCCTTTTTCCTCGGATGATGGTGGCTAGCACGAGGGGACATAGCTTTAAATTGAGGGGTGATAGATATAGGACAGATGTCAGAGGTAGGTTCTTTACTCAGAGAGTAGTAAGGGCGTGGAATGCTCTGCCTGCAAAAATAGTAGACTTGCCCACTTTAAGGGCATTTAAATGGTCATTGGATAAACGTATGGATGATAATGGAATAGTTTAGGTTAGATGGGCTTCAGATTGGTTTCACAGGTTGGCGCAACATCGAGGGCAGAAGGGCCTGTACTGCGCTGTAATGTTCTATGTTCTATGTTCATTGCTGTGGGTCTGGAGTCACATGTAGCCAGACCAGGTAAGGATGGCAGTTTCCTTCCCTAAAGGACATTAATGAACCAGTTGGGTTTTTCAACACTCGACACTGGGTTCATGGTCATCATTAGATTCTTAATTCCAAATATTTATGGAATTCAAATTCCACCATCTGCCATCCCCAGAACATTATCTGGGTCTCTGGATTAACAGTCCAGCGATAATAGCACTAGGCCATCAACTCCCCTAATACCACTAGGCCATTGCTACCAAGTGAAATGGAACTATCTTCTCCACATCCAATCCACTGACAGCTTCCTCCCCACAAAAGCCTCAAACACTGTCAGCTTTCTCTTCTTTTACAGAAAAGAGACTGAAACTTTTCAGTCTTTCCTGGCTGTTATATCCCCTTCAGTTCTGGTAAACCGTTCCTGCATTTTCTCCCCCTAATGTACCTTGGGCTTAGTGGCTATCAAATTCACCCCAGCTTGCCCCTAAAGGGGAAAGAGATGGCCTTTAGACAACACCATTCACACCTTTAGGATACCCACCCCCTCCCCCAAGGCCTTACCAGCTGACAAATGGGCGGCACTGTACTCACTTGGAGTATAAGAGTAGGGAAGTCTTACTGCAGCTGGACAAGGTGCTGGTGAGACCACATCTGGAGCACCGTGAGCAGTTTTGGTCCCTCATTTAAGGAAAGATATTGTTTCATTGGAGACTGCTCAGAGAAGGTTCATTAGGATGATCCCCTGAATGAAGGGGCTGTTTAGGAGAAAAGGCTAAATAACTGGCAACTAACATAGAAAGGTATCCTAAAGTCTCCTAAAGTCATGAATAGTTTGAACAGGCAGAGAAGAGAGGCAAATGGGCTATGTGCAGGCAGATGGGATTAATTTAGAATGGCATCATGGTTGGCACAGACATGGTGAGCTGAAGGGCCTGTTCCAGTGCTCTACTGCTCTGTGTTCTGTGTTTTATGCAGCTTGGGACTCTACTCCCTGGAGTTTAGAAGAATGAGAGGTGATCCCATTGATACATATAGGATTCTTAAGGTACTTGACAGTGTAGATGCTGAGAGGATGTTTCCCCTCATGGGAGGGTCTAGGACCAGACGGCATAGTCTCAGAAAAAAGGGGCACCAATTTAATATTGAGATAAGGAGGAATGACTTCTCTCAGAGGGTTGAGAATCTTTGGAACTCCTTGCCACAGAGAGCTATGGGGGGCAGAGTCCTTGTGTATATATAAGGCTGAGATAGATAGATTCTTGGTCAGTCGGGAAATCAAGGGTAATGGGGGAAGGGCAGGAACGTGGATGTGAGCCATGGTCCTATCAAATAGCAGAACAGGCTCAAGGGGCTGAATGGCCAACCTTTGCTCCTATTTCTTCTGGTCTTACGGGGGCTCAATGGCGATACTGGAATGAGACTGGTTCAGTGAGCAGTTTCAATCTGGGATTGGTGAGGGTCATCCAGAATACAAAAGCTTAAACGAGTTAAAACCTCCCCAGGATCTCCACAGTCAGATGATTTAATCAGAGCGGGAGACTGGGAGAGCTCTGTTTACATTCCAAAGCCATTGGAAACAGTTTCTGTTCAACAGGCAACAGCACAGTACCCAGAGCAGGCAGCTCAAAATAATTGATAGGAAGTCAGCAGGGGACTTTCTCTTCTCCCAAACAGAAACAGCAGTGAACGACGACAACCTGGAATGTGCTGTTGAGAAGGCAGTGGAGAAAAAAGATTCAACTGTAACTTCAAACAGGGCACTTGATTGAGAAACATCACATAGATGTGGAAGCAGGCCATTCAGCCCACACTGACCCTCCAAAGAGCATCCCACCCAGATCCCCATCCTGCATGGCCAATCCACCTAACCCACACGTCCTTGGACTGTGAGAGGAAACCAGAGCAAACCTACACAGACATGGAGAGAACGTGCAAACTTCCACACAGACAGTTGCCTGAGGCTGGAATTGAACCTGGGTCCCTGGTGCTGTGAGGCAGCAGTGCTAACCACTGAGCCACCATGCTGCCCCAAAGTTGTGGGGGCGGGGGGTGGAGAGTGAGGAAGACATGATTCTCTGATTGCCCTGCTCTCCCTGCCAATGTACTGCCAGCCCCTAGAATATTTCCATCCTGTGACATGCCTATGCCCCTTAGAGAGAACAGGACTGGACTGATTGGATAGCCCTTTCAAAGAGCCAGCACAGGCAAGATGGGCCAAATGGTCCTCTTTGGTGAAGAGATAAGATCAACGTAACATCTTTCCACAGGATGGGACTTCCCGACTATGCAGTATCCCCTCTGTTTGATGCTAGGCTGGATATAAAGGGTACTGGAATGGTAAAAGTGAAGTGTCCATAGTCCCATTCTGTCATCAGAGAGAGCGAGATGACTGATAGTGGTTTAACCTGAGGGTCACCACATCTCAGGCAAGAGAAGAAGGAATCTTCGTGGTAACCTCAGCCCCTGCTGGAATTGAACACATGCCGTTGCTATCACTCTGTATTGTATGCCAGCCATCTGAGCTAACCAACGCCCCAATGCCTTAGGGCTAAGGGGATCAAAGGGCATGGGGAGAAACTGGGAACAGGGGACTGAGTTGGATGATCAGCCATGATCGTATTGAATGGTGGAGCAGGCTTGAAGGGCTGAATGGCCTACTCCTGCTCCTGTTTCAATGTTTGAGTGGGATGCGAGCTCACAACCTCCTGCCCCAGAGGCAACAGCACTACCAACTCAGCCTCCAGCTGTGTCTCTCAGGCTGGGGGTGGGGTTTGGAGGAGTTGGTCGGGGGGGGTGGTGGTGGTGGTATTTGGAAGAGAGTGGTCAAGAAGTGCTTGGCCTCATTCCTCTCTCAAATCCCACAAGGCCATTCTTCATTGTGAATGTTGCCAGGCGTGTCCCCCATAGGGATGGCAGAGTGGGGAATGGATGGAATTTAAATGAGACCCATCAAGTATTCCCTGGACGCACACAAAAACACAGCCGCTATAATCACTGCCCTGTGAGACATCAATCAGCAAATGCTAAGAGTAGTGACCTGGTGTAGTGTGGGCATAGAAAGATCCCACAAGCAGAGATAATTTAATGGCAAGGGGCAAGGCACGATTTTGTTTATATTTGTTCATGGAATGTGGCATATCGGCTGGGCTTATACTGATTGCCCATCCCTAATTGCCAGAGGGCAGTTAAGAATCACCCACATTGCTGTGGGTCTGGAGTCACATGTAGGCCAGGCCAGGCAAGGATGGCAGATTTCTTTCCCTAGAGGGACACTAGTGACCCAGATGGGTTTTTACCACAATCGGCCACAATGGTTACCATTAGGCCAGATGTTATTCAAGATTTTTATATTAAATTCAAATTTCACGATCTGCCAGAGCGGGATTTGAACCCATGTCAGTAAAATGTTAGCCCGGTGCCCTGGATTATGACAATACCACTGCCACCCTGGTTTAGGTAAGGGATGAACTTTGGCCAGCTTTCTGAAGAAGGGTTCTGACTCGAACCGTTAACTCTGTTTCTCTCTCCGTAGATGCTGCCAGACCCGCTGAGTTTCTCCAGCAATTTCTGCCTACATTTGTTTCAGGTCTCCAGCATCCAGTTCTTTGTTTCAATTTATTACATAGGCCAGAATCTCCGTTCCAATGCACAAAGTTGCGCTGGCGTGTGCCTCAATTTAATATCTCATCGACACTGCCTCCTGACAGCGCAGCACTCCCTCAGTACCACACTGCAGTGCCAGGATAGATTATGGGCTCTAGCTGGAGAAGACTAGAATCTACCACCGAGATAGACACGCACAGACACAGAAACTTATACATTCGTGACTTGTTTATGCAAACGTTAC
This sequence comes from Rhincodon typus, assembly GCF_021869965.1. Classification (NCBI taxonomy): domain Eukaryota; kingdom Metazoa; phylum Chordata; class Chondrichthyes; order Orectolobiformes; family Rhincodontidae; genus Rhincodon; species Rhincodon typus. The sequence continues at coordinate 16,507 of NW_025966080.1, read as the reverse complement.
TAATGTAAAACCTAAAGACAGTGTCATTATCTGCAGGACCTATGACTGAATATTTTCATCCACCGCCTTGTTGAAGTGTGTGCCTTTCAGAACCAATTCATTTCCCTTCACAAACCAACAATGCTTCTCGAATCCATTACCACGCTGCACATTACCTTCAATTCATTACTCCGCACTAGAGTTGCCAAGGTCAGTCAGACACTAAACAGCAAACAATTCTTTAAAAAGGCAAGGCCTGATAATAAAAAGTTAGATTATAAACCAAGAAATAAAAGATTGCAGCGCGATCATTTGCGAAGGGTGTTAATAGAAATGGATGACAGTTGCATTGTTACTCAGTAAACCCTCTCTCTACCCAAAGACTAACAGACAGACCCCGCTCACAGTTCAATGATCTCTGTTTGCTGTCTCCCCAGAACTTCCCCACTCATTCATTTCTATCCTTCAAAATCCTACAGCTCTCTATTTGCTGAGAGATTTCTGTCACACAAATGTCAAATAATACGGCTCCTGGGTGCCCCTCACTTGGGCAAATTATTGTCTTTTTTTAAATTCTTTCGTAGGATGCGGGCATTGCTGGCTGGACCAGCATTTATTGCTCATCCCTGAACTGCAAGGCCATAGAACATAGAACTGTACAGCACAGTACAGGCCCACGATGTTGTGCCATCTCAGAGCGTCAACCACATTGCTGTGGGTCTGGTGTCACATATGGGCCAGACCAGGAAAGGATGGCAGCTTCCTTCCCTAAAGGACATTAGTGAACCAGATGGGTTTTTCCTGACAATTGATGATAGTTTCCATAGACACCAACATTGGGACCAACTTTCAATTACAGATTTAACCCAATACTCTGTCCCCCTTCTCTCCCTAACCATGGTGGGTTGGGGGGGACAGATTTAGTTGACCCATTCCCACCTCCGCATGCCTATCACAATTGTCTCTTGTCATTTATTTCCCACTGCATTCCCCTCAATCACAGCCTTCTCTTTCCTCATTGTGACAGGCTACTGAGAACTTACTACACCTTTAACTTGCTTTCTAGATCAGAGGAACGAGCTCTCACATGAAATGCTAACTCTGTTTCCCCCTCCATTAGCGCTCCCCCCCCCCCCCCCCCCCCCCACCCCCCCAATTAGTATTACCATTGTTTCTCACTTTCAATCCCACTCTCGTGGTTTGTTGACCTCTTCATTCCTTCCAAACCTCACCTTTTACTCTCTGCCTCGATATCCCACATTAGTCCGATCAATACATTTCACACTCTTCCCCTTGTCTGTTTATCCCAACTCCTCATTTCTATTCCAACATAATCACCTTGCTCCCCATCTCTGTCTGATTATACCTTGCCCAGCAATTCTCGTTAAATGCGCCTAAAATCTGAATCTATCAGCAAGGGACAGGAGTAGTAGGCCATTCAGCCCTTCCATCTGGCTCCACTATTCAAATTAGATCATGGCTGATAATGATAACTCCATATTCCTGCCTACTCCTGATCACCTTCCAACCCTTTCGCTTCTCAAGAATCGAACTACCTCAGCCTTAAAAAGATTCAAAGATTGCGTCCATTGCCTCTGGGGAAAGAATGACAAACAGGATGTTACCAGGAATGGAGGGTTGAAGTTATAAGGACAGGGTGGATAGGCTGGGACCTTTTTTTCACTGGAGTGTAGGAGGTTGAGTGTAGGAGGTTTATAAAATCATGAGGGGTACAGATAAGGTGAATAGAAGTTGTCTTTTCCCTGGGGGGAGGATGGATTTCAAGACCGGGGGCATACTTTTAAGGTAAGAGGAAGTTTAAAAAAGACATGGGGGCATTTTTTTCAACACAGAGAGTGGTTCGCGTGTAGGATGAACTTCCAGAGGAAGCGGTGGATGCGGGTACATTTGGATAAGTACATGAATAAGAAACGTTTGGAGGGATATGGGCTAGGTGCAGGCAGGTGTGTCCAGTTTAGGTGGGATTATGGACACATTGGACCAAAGGGTCTCTTTCTGTGCTGTATGACTCTTTCCAATGACCCTCTGAGAAAAATAACTGTCTTATCTCCATCTTAAATGGATGACCCCTGACTTTAAACAGTGACCTCTAGCTCTAGATCCTCCCATAAGAGAAAACACCATCTCCACATCCACCCAGTCAGCATCTTCTACCTCTCTTACTCTTCTGAGTTCCCATGGATACCAGCCTGGCCTGTCCAACCTCTCCTCATAAGGCAGCCCAGGTGGTCAAGATATTAGTCTGAGATCGATAGAGAAATAGTGGTAGATATTTCAGGGAATATTACAGAAAAATCAGGCCAAATGTTTCTCCATTGTAGAGAAAAATCCTCAGGGGAGTTCACGTAATCTCTGATTAACTAAAGAAGTTAAAGGAAGCAATAACCTTTGGGGCATGGGGAAGAAGCAGAAGATTGGCACTAGGTCACTGTAGTCATGGCAACGAGGTCAGCCAGGTCGAACTCATAGAATAGGGGTTCCCTGATTGGGGGCTGTTAAGCTGGTCCAATCAGGGAGCCCTGGCTGACAGATATAAACAGGAGTGTCAGAGGTTCTGCTCACTTTGAGAGCTGGATCAGTGACAAGTGGAAATAAAGAGTGACTTGGTGATGGGATCCTGGCCTCTGGTGTTATTTCAGTGACCATGCTCGTTTGAAAAGGCCAGTGCTGAGTCGAGGGGCAGAATGGCCTCCTCCAGCTCTGTAACAATTCTGTATCTCTGTGACCTGAAGTAAAAAGCAGGTAACAGTGCTTGAGAATGGTTGGTAGGTCGGACAATTAAACAGAACACGAATAAGTGCAGGCAACAACAAGATGATTCAGGAGAAATAAATTATGAATTGAATCGAGCTAGAAATATTAAAATAGCTGCTAAAAGATTTTTGACTGCTGTTTGTAAAGGGCAACAGTAGATAAAGTAAGTATTGATCCTCTAGGGAGAGTTAATTGAGAACAAACTGTAGCACTAATGTGGGGCAGGTGATGATGTAGTGGTAATGTCACTGGGCCAGCAATCTAGAGCCCAGACTAATGCGCTGAGGGCATGAGGTCAAATCCCAACACATCAGTTAGTGAAATTTGAAATTACTTCAACATTGGAAAATTAAAACTGGCAATTATTGTTAAAACCCCATCTGGCAATATCCTTTGGGGAATGAAATCTGCCATCCTTAGCTGGTCTGGCCTATGTTCGACTCCAGAGCCACAGCAATGTGGTGGCGTCATTTCTTTACCAGCTTCACTAACAACACCCACATCCCATGAATGAACAGATTTCTCCGAAGTGCTTTCAATGAACTGACATCCTGACTTAAATAAGGAAACCGACACTCATTGGCTGCCTAATGTTCTCATAAACATTAATACACATCCTTCTCTTTACCAGCTTTCTCCGAATCTACCGAAATACCAACAAACCGATAGGATTGGGCAACAGATATGTGGGCAGGTGTGGAGGATGTAGAGAAGATTTTTTTACACAGTGACCCATGCTACTCATTTACAGGGCTGGAAGCACAAACAATTAATGATTTTAAATGGAAATTGGGTGAACATTTGAGGGAAATATGTGAGAGGAGGGATGTAACCAAGTAGATCACTCTTCAGAGAGCCTGCATGTCCTCGATGGGCCAAATCGCCTCTTCCTTTGCCATTAGGACCTGCCTCTCACTGCCTAGCTGGACCCTCAATTCTACTTAGACCCTAAATAGAGATCGACTGCCAAATCCAGTTGAAATGCAAACATTAATTCATCCAACAACACCCTTCCTCCGAGCCACAACGCCAGCTAAACAGAAACATTAATACACCCTTGTTGGCTCTGCAGCCCCGGCTAATGCTCAGTGCCCCTTACCGTAGGTGTGCGAGCTGCAGCCTCTCGGGCTCAGTAGCAGCGACAGCAGCAAGAGATGGCCCGGCAGCGGCGAACGGGGCTTCATCGTCACCAGCGGGGAGCCTGGGTCACCTTGAGCCGCTTCACATGGTCCCCCCCCAACCCCACCAGCCTCCCTGGGAAAGGGAGCAGGAGCTGGGCACCCGGGCACAGGGACTCACTGCGCCAACAGCTCTCAGCTGATCTACCCGAGGAAATTGATACAGTGGGGGGGCGCGTGCCCGCGGGAGGCTGACGTCAACCGGGAGCGCGCATTACATCAAATGCAACTTTAGAGCTGCCCCTGGAAAGATGTCCTGATGCGCAATCATTGCTAACACACTCACCCTCTTAGCAGGGCTGCCCTCCAACACTAGCACCTGATTCACATCCTGTACACACCTCCCTCTCACACACACTCAGAACCAGAAACTGAAGGTGCTCAAAGTCAGAGGTTGCTGAAGAAACTCAGTAGGTCTGTGGGGACAGAAGCAGAGTTAACGTTTCGAGTCCAGTATGACAAATTTTTGTTTGATTCATTCACGGGATGTTGGGCGTCGCTGGCCAGGCAGCATTTAGTGCCCATCCCTAATTGCCCAGAGGGCAGTTCACAGTCAACCACGTTGCTGTGGGTCTGGAGTCACATGTAGGCCAGACCGGGTAAGGGTGGCAGTCTCCTTCCCTAAAGGACGTTAGTGACACAGACCTCAGGTAAGGAGAGAGGTTGAGAAGGGGAGTCCCCACAGCCAGGGTGGGAATTGAACCCATGCAACTGGCATTACTCTACATCACAAACATTTCATTCCATAATGTCAAGTCACCATAGCCTGTTACACCAAACCAAATGTCACACTCCTTGTGTATTTGCATAATATCAATTGTGGATTCAAGATGAGTGTTTATATACTGGTACTAAAGGTTAACTCATCATAGTCCTGAGATAGTGGGAACTGCAGATGCTGGAGAATCTGAAATAACAAGGTGTAGAGCCGGATGAACACAGCAGGGCAAGCAGCATCAGAGGAGCAGGAAGGCTGACGTTCATCAGAAAATTTCCTGATGAAGGGTCCAGGCCCGAAACGTCAGCCTTCCTGCTCCTATGATGCTGCTTGGCCTGCTGTGTTCATCCAGCTCTACACCTTGTTATCTCATCATAGTCCTGCTCAGCCATGAGGCTGATCTTTCCATTAGAGAGACACAAGTGGTGATGGTTTAACTTGAGGGTCACCACACCTCAGGTAAGGAGAAAGTTTGAGAAGGATAGTATCTTACATAGTAATCTCAGCCAGGGAATTGAACCTACACAATTGGCATTACTCTGCATCAGAGACCATTCATCCAGCTAACAGGACTAACCAAACTCTGCTGTCATTTAAGCTCCAAATCTGTACAATTGTGTATTGAAAATATACATTTATTAAGCAACTTTTTCTTTATTCATTCACAGGATGAGGCCATTACTGGCTAGACCAGCAATTATTGGCTAGACCAGCAATTATTGCCCATCCCTAATCGCCCAGAGGGCAGTTAAAAGTCACCTACATTGCTGTGAGTCTGGAGTCACATGTAAGCCAGACCAGGTAAGGGGGGCAGTTTCCCTCCCTAAAGGACATTAATGAATCAGATGGGTTTTTCCAACAATTGGCAGTGGTTTCATCGTCATTGTTAGATTCTTAATTACAGATTTTAAAAATTGAATTCAAATTTCACCACCGGCCACGGCAGGATTCAAACCTGGGCCCCCAGAAGATCACCTGAGTCTCTGGATTAACAGTTCGGTGATAAACCACAAGGCCATCACCCCTCCCATTTATACATCTGTAAACATCATAAAACTTTCCAAAGCACTTCTCAGGACATTATAGAGTAAACGCCACACACTATAATGACAGAGCAAGGAATCAAGTCCCCTCTTGATCGGTTGCAATAAATAGTTTTATTTCCTTTTTAGCACATAACAATCACACTGCATTTAAAACATTAGCAATTAGATCAAAATGAAAGAACTGGATTATAAGATTTGGTTGAGTAAAACTAATGGAATTTTATTACCTATTAACCCCGAAAAAAGTCAATCATACACAGGTAAGAAGTTTGGTTTGTTTCTGGCTTGAAGGAGATTGTGTTTGGGTGGCACAGTGGCTCAGCAATTAGCGCTGCTGCTTCACAGCACCAGGGATTCCACCCTCGGGCGACTGTCTGTGTGGAGTTTGCACATTCTCCCTGTGTCTGCGTGCATTTCCTCCGGGTGCTCCGGTTTCCTCCCACAGTCCAAAGATGTGCAGGTTAAGTGGATTGGCCGTGTTAAATTGCCCGTAGTGTTCAGGGATGTGTAGATTAGGTGGGTTATAGGGGGATGGGTCTGGGTGGGATGCTCTGAGGGTCAGTGTGGACTTGTTGGGCCGAAGTGCCTGTTTCCACATTGTAGGGATTCTCAAGTAAATGTGACAAAGATAAATTAATTGCAGTTTAAAGTTCTTTGAATTGTGTGAGTGACTGTTTAGCTATTGTCTTTTTTCTTTAGCAGTGACGAATTTGCAGCTATCCTTGAGTTTTTTGCTGGATTGTTGATTTGCCAAGTTGCGTTTTCACCATGCATTGATTTTTGAAATCTTCCAGTTCATGGTTACAAACCCGTTAACCCTTACTCTGCACTGCTGCTCAAAATTTGCTGTAGAAAAATAGTTCAGCGCATATTCCCGAGTCTAGTTCCATTGTCTTTCCAATTCAGCTGAGCTGCAGGCAATTTTCATCCCCTTGCTTTGTAACAAGCAGATTTGTACAAGAATTTATAATGAGTTTTGAATGTAGGGCTGACTTTATGTATAGTGAATGTGTTCTGCAAGGACTGGGCATCAGGATATATTTCCAGGGGAGGTCAGAAGTTCGAATTTATGAAATCAAATTAACCTCCCATGGTAACACTCCCCACTATATGTAAATTTCTTGAAAGATGTGAATCCAATGGGAGATGTAGATCGGAGTTTCAGTCCTTTTACAACAATATTAATTTCAAACCTGTTTTCTGATGTTTTTGTGAGATTGGTTAAATTTGATTAGGTGTTCATAGCAGCCATTTTAGGTTAATATTTGTTGTCTTCCAAGGTCAGTTTAATCCAACTATGTCTCAGGTAGGAATATCAGGTGAAGAAAGTTGAATATTGATTGTCCATAAAAACCAAAAGAACTGCGGATGCTGTAAATCAGGAACAAAAACAAAGTTGCTGGAAAAGCTCAGCAGGTCTGGCAGCATCTGTGGAGGAGAAAACAGAGTTAATGTTTTGGGTCCGGTGACCCTTCCTCAGAATGTTTATATGAGGTGACTAAAGGGATTGATCAATGGAAAGGAGTGGTGTGCATATACAAATCTGCTATTTTCAATTTGAAAAGTTCTGAACCGTACTTTAAAATTTTATCTCCAGTTCAGAAGTAGTGATGTTTTACTGCAGTTATACAGGGCCTAGGTGAGACAGTACCTGGAGTGTTGTGTGCAGTTTTGGTCTCCCTAGGAGAGGACGTACTTGCTCTCAAGGGAGCGTAGTGGAGATTCACTAGGCTGATGCCGGGGATGTCAGGGTTGTCCTACGAAGACAGGTGTGCTCAACTGTTCTGTGGAAGGGTCACTCAACCTAAAACGTTAACTCTGTTTTCTCTCCACAGATGCTGCCAGGCCTGCTGAGCTTTTCCAGCAATTTCTGTTTTTGTTTCTGTTCAACTGGATATGTATTCACAAGAGTTTAGAAGGATGAGGGGGAATCTGGTTGAAATGTGTAAAATTCTAACAGGACTGGACAGACTGGATGTGGGGAGAATGTTTTGACATAACAGGGGAGCCTAGATACAGGTAACACCGACTCAAGATAGAGGGTAGACCATTTAGAATTGATATGAGGAAAGAATCCTTCAGAGAGTGGTTGACCTGTGGAATTTTCTACCACGGAAAACTGTGGAGACCAGGTTACTGAATATATTTAGGACAGGAGTTGACACATTTTTGGATTGCAAAAGCATCAAGAGAAATGGGGAGAAAGCAGGAAAATAGCGTTAAGATATAGGGAAGCCATGACCATATTGAATAGCAGAGCAGGCTCGAAAGGCCAAGTGGCCTAACCAAGCCCCTAGCTTCTAAGTCTTCCAGGTCACTGGATGAGTAATCGAGAGGCCTAGGCTAATTTTCTGGGAAAAGATGTGGTTTCAAATCCCACTACAGCAGCTGGTGGAATTTAAATTTAATTAACGAAATCTGGAATTGAAAGACAGCATTGGAAACAACTAAAATGATGCCCTGTCATTCTAGATCGCCCCACATGTTACTGACAGCATCAAACATATTGGAATCTTGTATCATCCCCATCAAAAGCCAAGATATGGTGTCCCTTTGCAGGGTGGGGAGGCGAT
>NW_025966080.1:0-3238 GCF_021869965.1 Rhincodon typus | reverse complement strand
CCCCTTTTCTGATGAAGGGTCTAGGCCCGAAACGTCAGCCTCTCTGCTCCTATGATGCTGCTTGGCCTGCTGTGTTCATCCAGCCCTGCACCTTGTTGTCTCGGATTCTCCAGCATCTGCAGTTCCTATTATCTCCAGCTCAGAGCTGGGCTGAGTTCATGAGCAATGGAAACTAAGCATCGTGACTCCCTACAACCCTCCATGACCACTGCATGCACAGAATCGTTATAGTGATACAAGTAGGCCATTCAGCCCATCATGTCTGCACTGACTGTCTGAGCATCTTAACTTAGCACCAATTCCTGTCTTTTCCCTGTAACACAGCACATTGATTCCAATAACTATCCAATGTCCCTCTTGAATGCCTCAACTGAACCTGCCTCCACCACATTTCCAGGCAGTGCATTCCAGATTCAAACGACCCGCTGTTTGAAAAAACTCTTGCTCACTACGTATTTGGTTCTTTTTGCAAAAGACTTTAAAACAGTGTCCGCTGCTTCTTGGCTCTTTTGCGAGTGGGAAAAGACTTCCCTGATCTACCGTCCAGACCCCACGTGATTTCAATAACTTCTATCCATCTCCTCTTAGCCTTCTCACTCCAGCAGATCTGCTCTTGTCCATTCGATTTCAACCATCCCACAACTGGCACCAGTGTCTCGAACTGCATAGGGCCTAAGCTCAGGAATTCTCTTCCTAAACCTTTCCCCTTCTCTCACTCTTTAAAAACACTTTCCAAAACCTGCACGGTCGATGATGTTTCTGGTCACCAGGTCCTAATATGGCTTGGTATCAAATGTTCTCCATTAACACTCTTGTGCAGACGCTTCTGGATATGTCAGCACATATAAGATGCTATATAAATGCAATATGTGATTATGACAAAATGGAGATAAACCATGGTGGGGGGGTGGGGGGAGAGGGGGGAGCAGTGGAGAGAACTGTGGCTGGCGTGTTGGAACCTTTACCTTCAAGGTAATCAGGAACATACTGCATCTTAATTCGGTTTAGTTGCCTCAGTTAGAACACAGAACTATACAGCACAGGAATGGGCCCTTTGACCCACTATGTGCCGAACACGATGCCAAATTAAACTAATCCCCTCGGCCTGTCTTGGTCCATATCCCTCCATTCCTTGAATATTCATGTGCTTATCTAAAAGTCCCTTAAACGCCTCTAATCTGCTTCCACCACTACCCCCAGTTCAGTTTCACAGAACCGTGCCCAACAAAGATCTATCAAATACTGATTTGATTCAATCAACTGACTCCCATTCTGAACGGAACTTTTGGGACAGTGGGATGGGAACATCTGACATTTCCACTATGGTATTACCCAAGATCAAGCTAGGTCTAAGTTTCATGATTGTGTTCCCTTGTTTGGGGATTGCATCTTGGATGAGGGTCTGCACTTATTTATCACTGTGCCTGACAACACTGTCTCAGCCAATGAGGTGGAGAGGAGGTTGGGTAGTACAGTGAGGCTGACAACAAACAGAGTCTAATTCCAGAGTCTCTCCAAGCTACAGCAAACCCAGTCTGTAGGTTTAAACTGAAGGCCACAGCAGCAGTGAAAGCCCAGTGATAGAAACTAGTGATACCTCTGACAGTATGCAGCAAGTACAGAATCATGACAGCATACGAATATGTATGTAAAGTAAAGCCATTTACTGCTGGATAAAAACCGAAAGAACTGCAGATGCTGCAAATCAGGAACAAAAACAAAGTTGCTGGAAAAGCTCAGCAGGTCCAGGAGCATTTGTGAATGAGAAAACAGTTAACAGAAGAGTCTGAGGAAGGGTCACTGGACCCGAAACGTTAACTCTGTTTTTACCTTCACAGATGCTGCCAGACCTGCTGAGCTTTTTCAGCAGCTTTGTTTTTGTTCCATTTACTGCTGGGCAGTTTGCAGGCGAGACTGACCCAGTGGGGAGAAAGTATTAAAACAGCTCCATGCTGGCTGTGACTCGTCAGGCCACTATACGCAGCACCATTTGTACATCACTGACACTAGAGGAATTTAACCGTCTCAATGCCCACCAGGGAGCAGAGTAGCACTTACCTTGAACAACGTGATGGTCTGGAATACACTCGATGTACAACACATCTCTCGGATGGAGTGCATGGCCAACTGCGGGGAGCCCATGTCCAATACTTTCAGCCCAAGGCCAGAGGCGAGGATTGGACCGATGGTAGTACCACAGGGACTGTCGTTCTTCACCATGACATCCTGAAAGGAATTTGATTTGGAAGTGGTTCAAAGTTTGTGGAGATCAAGGTAGAATGTCCTGTTTAGCAGCTGGGATTATTCCCCTTGAGACACAGTGGTGATTTAACAGAAGTGTTCAGGATTATGAAGGGGTTAGTGGATTTAAAACAAAGATATATTTATTCATCCAGGAGATGTGATTATCACTGTTTAGGCCACAGCATTTTACCTCAGATTACCCTGGAGAAGGTGGTAGTGAGCCACCTTCTTGAACTGCTGTAGTCTGTGTTGGTGGTGCCCATAGCATCATTGACAAGGATTTTGACCCAGTGACAGTGAAATAACAGCATTATTGTTCCAAATCAGGATGGTACCCAGTTTGGATGGGAATTTACAGATGATGGTGGTCCCTCTACCTTCTGTTTTTAGGTGGTAGAGGTCTCAGATTTGGAAGGTAGTGTCAAAGGAGCCATGGTAAGCTGCTGCAGTCCTTGCTGTCAATGTTACACACTATTCCACTGTGTGTTAATGTCGGAAGGGTGAATGCTTAAAATAGTGAAGGGGGCACTGATTAAGCAGGCACCTGGATGGTGTCAAGCTTTCTGAGTGCTGTGAGATCTGTACTCATTTAGGTAAGTGGAAAGTATTTCAGCACATGTCTGACTTACATCATATCGCTGTCGTTATGGTCCCAGCTGATGGCAGTACTGGACATGTCAGAACTCAGTTGTCCTTTTTCCCAGTAACAGCCTTTACAGATAATCAACCCCAGTGAAGTTTAACCCTTGTCTCTAATTTCTTATTCAACTCATAACGTTGCAAATGTTTCCTTTCGATGACATTTGACACATTCACCAGATGTGGTGATGGCCCACCCAATGGGCTGAATGGGCTACTTCTAATCTGACATTTTATGTGATCCTCTCCATCTCACCCTGAAACACAGGACAGCTCTAAGGGAAAAAACACCCAGATGATTTTTTTTCAGTTACTTTGAGGCTGCTAAAGAACACATCTGCTGATAAGCATCTTT
>NW_025966079.1:65426-69000 GCF_021869965.1 Rhincodon typus | reverse complement strand
TTTGTTGTTTGCAAACTTACTCCTCTCCCATTGCCACCTGCTGATGTTTACTCCTTGCTGGAGTGTGTTTCCATGGGAGCCAGACTTAGACTCCTTTCAATACTGTGCTGAAGTGACCAATTTACACATGTGGACATTTGTAAGGATTGTAGACAGCAGTGTTACATAAAGGGATGGGTGGAAGAAGCCAAAACCACTCTTGTCACATACTTACAATCACAGCAATCCTATCTAGGAATTTCAGCTAAACTTTCCCCAGCACCAATACAGGATCCTGAGGCCAACTGTAGCAGCCCTACTTTTGCTGAGATGCAGTGTTGACCTAGCAGCAAGTTTCTCTCTTCTGTATGGTACAACACATAACAATTTAATCAATCACATAACTAGGGATCTCTAACCAAAGCTTGATTTTAAAAAAATTCACATACATTTTTAGGTATTTTGGTAAGGAAGAGACAATGCCTGTGATTTTAATTTCATTGTTTAAAACATTGATTGTGACTATTCAATATAGTTGGGTATGAATTGATACACTTTAGTAGAGAATAAAGGTCTAAATGGGGGAAAGAAGACAGGTCTGGCTAAAGATCGAAGTTGTGGTGTAGATACCAAAGCAATTACAAATTTAAAAAATCACAGTGTATGTGTGTTGTCTGGACAGCAGGACATTTCTGCACAAATAGAATTGAAAAGCAGGGAACATATTTAAATTATATCGAACAGTGACCACACTTCAAGGAATAAAAACAATTTCACTGCAAACTATCATAAATCACGCAGAGACACTTGGAATGGTACAAAAAGAAAGGATGATGCCAGAACTGAAGGGTTATAAGCATAGAATCATAGAATGCCTACAGTGGTCCATCAAGTCCACACTGACCCTCTGAAGAGTATCCCACCCAGACCCATACCCTACCCTAACCCCATAACCCTGCATTTCCCATGACTAACCCACCTAGCGTGCACATCCCTGGACACTATGGGCAATTTAGCACAGCCAATCCACCTAAACTGCACATCTTTGGACTGTGGGAAGAAACCAGAGCGCCCAGAGGAAACCCACGCAGACACAGGGAGAATGTGTAAACTCCACAGAGACAATCGCCCAAGGCTGGAATCAAACCCAGGTCCCTGGCACTGTGAGGCAGGTTATACTTGTGAGGAAAGATTGAACAGGTTTGGACAATCTACTCTGGAAAAGAGAGAATTAAGGAGTGACTTGATAAAGGTCTTTAAGATTATGAAAGCAATTGACAGTTCAGATGTTCAAAAGGCATTTCCATTTTCAGGGCAGAACATATAACTGGTACTGATAAACATAAGATGACCATTGATAAACTGGTGACTTAGGGATATCCTCTTTACCTAGAGAATGGAACTTACTACCACAGGAGTAGGTCAGATGAGTGACATAGATTCACTTCAGGGAAGTTAGAAAAACACGATGGAGAAAGGAACAGGAAGATAATGATAAAAAGATTAGTTGTAAAATCATGAAAGGAGTATCTTGTGAAACACAAACATGGATTCATTAGGTCAAAAATCCTGTTCTTTTGCTGTCAGGACCACACAATTATGACTGAACTTAAGTTTAATGCATGCATTAGAATTGGAATCTTATAACAGGAGACCATTTGGTCCATTAAGCCTGTGCTAACTTGCTAAAAAATCCCTATTTTATACTTTGTTAAAATCTTTTGCTTTATCAAATATTTATCCAAATCTCATATAAAAGCTATTATGGACCCTTCTTCCAATAGTATTTTTTAGCAGGGAATTGCATATCTCAACAGCCCTTTAAAATAATTCTAATTTCCCTGTTTTTCACATTTTCTGACAATCAGGAATCTCAAAAAAAGTCATTTTCCATGAATGATTCTATCACCAAGTTGAAGAAAGAAGAATGCTTCACATTCTGCTATAAATGGCCAAGATACACCACGGTAAGAAGAAAGTCAGAAGTTGTGCACTTGTTAAAAAACTGAAAGAACTGCGGATGCTGTAAATCAGGAACAAAAACAGAAGTTGCTGGAAAAGCTCAGCAGGTCTGGCAGCATCTGTGAAGGAAAAATCAGAGTTAATGTTTCGGGTCCGGTGACCCTTCCTCAGAACCAGGAACTGGGGAAGGATCACCAGACCCGAAATGTTAACTCTGATTTTTTTCTTCATAGATGCTGCCATACCTGCTGAGCTTTTCCAGCAACTTCTGTTGTTGTGTAATTATTGCTGCTCCTCGGAATGATATGCAATGTAAATGGATTGTGACTGCACTATTGCTTATGGCTCAGTCCATCACCATACCACTGTTTAGAGCCTGAAAGTTCATCTTAATATTTTATATCAGATCTGTAACTTTCTAATAATAGAGGGAGCGAAGTGTTTATTTCCCAAATGACAGACCACCGACCAGGTGATTCAGCTGTTTGGCAGATTAGATTGAACATATCTATTCTTGATTAAACTGCTGTCATTTCAATGCTTAAATGTTGAGTTGGCCTCTGGCTGTTCTTTCAAACTGAAATAGTCTGTCCACAAATGCTCACCACTATGTGCGGCGTAGGAGCACAGTTTCTTGCAGAGATGCTGATAATAGGATTAAAGCCTTGTAAATTGGATTGCAGTTTAATAATAATTTCTCTGAACAGCACCTTTGATAATAAGTTGAGTCCTGAGTGTGATGTCAGGCATACAAAGCAAAATGCCACCATGCTAAATCCCCGAAACGTTAACTCCGCTTTCTCTGCAAAGATGTTGCCAAACCTGCTGAGTTTCTCCAGCAATTTGTGCTTTTGTTTCATATTTCCAGCATCTGCAGTTCTTTGTTCTCTAGTCAGAGTTTGCTAAAGTCAGCTGCAATGCATTTTAGTGTCTTTTTGGTTTTGACTACATTTCTAGTAATATCTACTATGCTTTTTGAACAGGAGGTGAAGTGAGCATTATATTTGGTTGTGATGACCCAGTGGTAAGCTGGTCTGTCAAAGGCTCTGTGCAGAACACTATTTCCATGATTTAACTGCAGGTTAAATCTCCCAACATGTGCCTTAATTGCAATTTATTTTAAGCATCCTTTCCCCCACTGTCTATATATTTATCCGACAGTAACAATTCTCATAATACAATTGAGTATGATTGCCAAATTACTGAGCTGTGTCTTGTATTTTCCCCTTCAGAATTGGATTTTGACTTTCCTGAAATCATTTTGACAAGATGGGCACATTTACCTTATTAGTATTCACAAGGAGTTTTGAATTCATGTACCTGAATTTACAGAGTCTGGCACTAATCTGTACCATCCATGCAACAATATTCTTGTAATGATATATCAGTGTGCATGAGCATTTGGAGATACTCCGTTGAATATCAGAGTTGGAATTAAACTAATCTTGCAAATGTTGTTATTTTGTTAATCTAGACTGGAAGATCAGGAACTTTGCAAATGACAATAAGGTGAAGAATGTAAATTGGTCAAAATCCAGTCATTTCATCAGTCAAAGATAGTAGGAACTGCAGATGCTGGAGAATCCGAGACAACAAGGTGCAGGGCTGGATGAACACAGCAGGCCAAGCAGCA
>NW_025966079.1:0-5426 GCF_021869965.1 Rhincodon typus | reverse complement strand
CAGAGCTGGATGAACACAGCAGGCCAAGCAGCATCATAGGAGCAGAGCTCCTATGATGCTGCTTGGCCTGCTGTGTTCATCCAGCTCTGCACCCTGTTGTACCAAATTCATCTGGACTAGTTCTGGCACCTATCTCCCCTTCCTGGGCCACTCCGTCTCCATCTCCAGAAATTGACGCACCACCATCTCCAGAAATTGACTCACCAGCCTGGGGTTCTGGATTAGTAGTCCTGTAACAATCACTACACCAGCATCACCTCCCCTCTAACAGCCAAATCTGATTGAGCTGAGGACAATAATCATTCATTCCTGCCATCATTCTCTTAAATCTTTTTCAAACCCTTACACCATCACGTTCTTCCTATAGTGCAGTGCCAAAAATTAAACACAAGAATTCAAGTTGAGGCAGAACGCTTTATAAATGTGCACCTGAACTTCCTTAGTTTTGAACTCAATGGCTCTACTTGCACCGTCTCCTGCACTCTTTAGGAAGTGTATCCTGTATTGCCGCTCCTCATTCTTCCTGCCAAAAGGTATCATTTCACACTTCTCTGTGTTAAATTTTATGTGCCACATCTGCCCATTCCACCAGCCTATCAGTCCTCTTGAAGCCTATCACTATTCGCACCATTCTCAATACTTTTGGGTCTGGCATAATCCACCAATTCTGAAAAGGTGAGCTGCAGGCCCATAACTAGGTTGTGAAAATGTATGAAGAAAAGTAATGGCTCTAATACTGATTCCACAACATATTTTCCTCCAGGATGACAAGCAATCACTCACTGCTACCCTCTGCTCCCCGTCAACATTGTATTCATGCTTTCTCTGAACCTTTTATTCCAATGAAATGTTTTTTTTTGACAAGGTCTGTTCTTCAACAAGTACTGTTTAAAAGTCCATATAGATGGCATTTCCCTCATCATCTGTTGCCTGGTTTACAGACCTCTGTTGCAGGCTTTATTCCATCAAGACCCTTTTAAAAGAGGATATCTCCCCTTTGAGAAACAGCGTCATCATCATAGTTACATGCCATTTAAGCTATTTTATCTTGTGCGGACACAGTTGTGACTCTGTGACATAAACTACAAATAAGTTTATACTTTCCTGTAAGTTTATTTCAAGAGCTATCATACAGCAGGTCTGCTTTTAGGAACAAAAAGAAATGAATAAAATTAATATGAGCATAATTTTGTTTTGCTCCATTCATTACAGTCCATTTTTTTAGAATAGAATTTGCTTAACAATGAGTATCTGCTTGAACAGTTTACTGATCCTAACTGTCAGGAAATGATTTATCATTCATAAGGATTTAGTCATAAACATAGCAATGATTTAGTATCAACTGAGCCTGTTAATTGACTTAACGTTCAGTAACTCCTCGTGGCCATTTATATCATCAGGACCCACTGTTTAAATCAATATTAGCTCCTGCGCAAGGACACGATTAGAATACCCTACAAAGAATTCCGCACCAATTACTGGCAAGTTTTGGCCATATGTTTATGTTGAGGAAGGATGTTAAATGCCGTGAACTTTCAGTAAAGGTCTGTTTCAAATTGTAAGAATAAAATATTGCCCTTTTGATTGCAAGCTCCTGGATTTTGCAAACTTAGATGTAGTTTTACTTGGCACCGGAACCTTTGTCAAGTGGAAAATCCTCTTGTTTGAGCCATGGTCGAAGGAACATCCTGATGCCTATTATTGGCAAGCCAATACTTTGTTATTTCAATTTCCTAAATCCACCTCAATCCAATCAATGCCTAAACAACATAAGAACAGTAATAGGCCATTCAGCCCATTGAGCTTGCTCTGTCATTTAATACAAACATGGCTGATTGAACACTTTGACACCTTTTATTACACCATCCCGATAGCCCTGTATACTGCTGGTAATCAGAAATCTGGCACTCCTTTCCTTACATGTACTCAAGGATGAGTTTCCACAGCCCTCTGGGGTAGAGAACACCAATGATTCACAAGCCTCTGAGGAAACATATTTCTCTTTGTCTTGGTACTAAATAGCAGCTCCCTTATTTTTAAATTGTGCCCCTTGACTCCACAAACAGGGCAAACATCTTAGATGCATCCACCCTGTCTACCTCTTTCAGTATTTTGTAGGTTTCAGTGAGATCATCTCTGACGTCTTATTCTTAATATAAGTATATGGCCAAACACCAAACACCGTGACAGCTCTTAAATTTATTAGAACCAAGTGTTTCCCTTTCAAACCTTTCAGGACCAAATGTTCTAATGAATACTCACTTTCATCGATCCCTCTGGCTAAGGAAGCTGAAACTGTTGAAAGGTCATCTCAACCTGAAACATTACCTCCCTATTTCAGATTTTTAGCCTTAGCAGTTTTTGGCTTTTATATCAGTAAGTCTCTCTCTCTTTCTCTCTCTCTCTCTCTCTCTCTCTCCGGCACTTTTTCCTCTTCCTTTTCCACTTATCTCAGGGGAGTCCGCTGGGCTGTCCTGACTAACATTTATCACTCAAGCAACAGTACAACCAAAACAGATTATTGGACGAGGTAGACAGGGTGGTGAAGATGTCGTTTGGTATGCTTGCCTGCATTGGTCAGTGCATTGAGTTTTGGAGTTGGGATGTCATGTTGTGGCTATATAGGACATTGGTGAGGCCACTTTTAGAATACAGCATTCACTTCTGGTCTATCTACTATAGAAAAGATGTTGTTATGTGTTAAAGGGTGCAGAAAAGATTTACAAGCATGTTGCCTGGATTGGAAGAATTGAGCTATGGGGAGAGGCTGAATAGGCTGGGGCTATTTTCCCTGGAGTGTCGGAGGCTGAGGGGCGACCTTATAGAGGTTTATAAAATCATGAGGGGCATGGATAGCATGAACAGCCAAGGTCTTTTCCCCAGGGTAGGGGAGTCCAAAACTAGAGGGGCATAGGTTTAAAGTGAGAGGGAAAAGATTTAAAAGGGACCTGTGGGGCAACTTTTTCACACAGAGGGTGGAGTGTGCCTGGAACGAGCTGCCAGAGGAAGTGGTGGAGGCTGGTACAATTTCAACATTTAAAAGGCATCTGGATGGGTACATGGATAGGAATCATTTACAGTGATATCAGCCAAATTCTGGCAAATGGGACTAGATCAGTTTAGGATATCAGGTCAGTGTGGACGAGTTGGACTGATGGTTCTGTTTCCATGTTGTATAACTCTAGGTCTCTATAATTCTAGTTATCTCTGATGTTTGTGAGGCCTTGTTATGCACAATTCCCAGTTGGAACTACACTTCAGAAATAATTAGTTGACTCTAACGTGCTTTGGATGTCAAGATGCTCTTGTTCATGCAAGCCCTTCCTGCTCATCCTTGAACTTTCCAGTTAGAAAATTACGTAAACTTGCCAAATCACAATATGGGATCTCCACCTTGAACAAAAACAGAAGTTGCTGGAAAAGCTCAGCAGGTCTGGCAGCATCTGTGAAGAAAAAATCAGAGTTAACGTTTCGGGTCCTGTGACCCTTCCTCTCCACCCTGAGCCAGTCAATGCGTTGAGAATGGAAAAAAAAATGTCAACAATAAATCATTGGCAAAATATGCTGCAGGAAATATTCAACTAATGAACAGGACAAAACAGAAACAGATGTTGATGTTTTAATTCAAAGCGGGCTTCTACTGGTGAGTCTTTAGAAAAACATCAAGTGTGATATAGCTCCCAACCATGGAAACATCGAAAACAGAAACAGAAGTAGGCAATTCAGCCTTTTGAACCTTTCCACCATTCAATATGATCATGGCTGATCATCCAACCCAGTAACTTGTTCCTGCTTTCACCCAAATCCTTTGATCCTTTTAGCCCTTAGAACTATATCAAACTCCTCCTTGAAAACATTCAGTGTTTTGAGCTCAATCACTCTCTGTGGCAGAGGAGTCCACAGACTTATCACTCGCTGGGTGAAGAAATTTCTCCTCATCTCATAAGGTCTATTCCTTATCCTTAGATTGTGACTCCTGGCTTTGGATTCCCCAGTCACTGGGAACATCATTCCTGCATTTATCCTGTTTAGTCATGTTAAATTTTTGTACTTTTCTATGAGATCCAGTGAACCTAATCCTAACCAATCTAGTCTCTCTTCATATGTCAGTCCTGCCATCCCAGAAATCAGTCCAGTAAATATTTGTTGCACTTCCTCCATAGCCAGTTTACCCTTCCTTAGATAAGGAGAAAAAAACTTTACACAATATTTCAGGTGTGGTCTCACCAAGACCCTGCACAACAGCTGCAGGACATCCCTGTTCCTGTACTACAATATTCTCGCTTATGAAGGCCACCACACCATTTATCTTCCTTGCTGCCTGCTCCACCTGCATGCATACCTTCAGCGACTGGTGCACAATGACACCCAGGTCTTTTGCACCTTCCCATTTACCAATCCCTTGCCATTTAGATAATAATCTGCCTTGCTGTTTTTGCTACCAAAGTGATAACCTCACATTTATCCACATTACACTTCACCTGCCATGCATTTGCCTACTCACTGAACGTGTCCAAATCATACTAAAGCATCTCTGCATTCTCCTCAAAGTTCACCCTCCCACCCCAGCTTTGTGTTGTCTGTAGACTTGGAGATGTTCTGCATTAAGGAGTGGTTAAGATATATTCATCTTAAACCCAATATTTTCCATATTTCTGTCCTACTCAATCGAAGTATATCTTGCTCTTTAACGTCTTTGCACTGAGTCGCGCTCCAAGCACAAAAAATCCATTTACTCTCAATATTCAAATTAGACTGTGTATCATATATGGTAACGATGTGTATCAACAGAAATATTTCTACAACAAAAAAATAAGCTCGAGAGCATTGTTTTGATATACTGTAGTCAGGCAGCAGGGAGATAAATGGATCTAGTAAAAGGACTTTTACTTGCAAGTCTTACATCCTAATCAGATGAAAGTACAGCAGTCAGCTCAAGCTTCAGGGTTCTGACAACGGCCTTACATCAACAATATAAACAGAAAGTGCTGGAAATACTCTGCAGATCTGCAGCTTCTGTGCACAGACAAACAGAGCTTACATTATGAGTTGAACATTACTTTGAAGAACAATCATATTCGATGTGAAATGATAACTCTGTTTCTCTCTCCACAGATGCTGTCAGATTTGCTGAACATTACCAACACTCAGATTTACAGTGTTTGTGGTATTGTGCTTTTACTCTTGTGCTTACGTCAATAGATCCAGCATGTTTTTTTTATAATTCTCTGTTCCTGCTTTGCAGGTAAGTATTGCACCCTGTATCCGGCAATCCCAATGTGACATAATTGCAGTCAAATGGTTTCACCATGCTCAAACTGTGCAAAGGGTTTGGACAAGGCTAGCATTCATTCAGCTCCTTAAATTTGCACAACCTGTTAAATGAATCACAACTGATTGGTCCCTCAATTCCATTTACCTGCCTT
>NW_025966078.1:68000-69000 GCF_021869965.1 Rhincodon typus | reverse complement strand
ACTAAGTCATCAGGAAAACTCATTGAATGTTACAGTTTACTGTGAGGCGAACTGAATACAATAGGGAGGTCAGGCTTCTACAGGGCATTGGTGAGGCCACATCTGGAGCACTGTGTATGGTACTGATCACCGTAACTACAGAAAAATGTTCATGTGTTGGAAACAGTTCAGAACAATTTTACTAATCTAATGAAAACCAAAATAACTGTGGATGCTGGGACTCAGAAATTAGATGTGAGGAACCGTCACTGGACCCGAAACGTTAACTGCGATTTCTCTCCACAGGCGCTGCCAGACTTGCTCAGCTTTTCCAGCAACTTTGTTTTGCTCCAGTATCCTCTGGAGTTTGGATGAGTCAGGGGTGACTTAATTGGAACATATACAATGCTGAGGGGACTTGAATGGGTGGATGTGGAAAAGGTGTTTCCTCTTGTGGGAGAGTCTAGAACTAGGGGTCAGAGTTTACCCATAAGGGGTTGACCATTTAAGACAGAGATGAGGAGAGTCTTTGGAACTCGCTTCCTCAAAAGGCAGTGGATGCCAAATGTTTAAAGGCCGAGGGAGGTAGATTCCTGATAAGCAAGGGGATGAAAGACTATCGGGGGATATGCAGGAATGTACAGTTGAGATTAACATCAGATCAGCCACGAACTTATTGAACAGCAGGACAGGCTGGGTGCTCCTGGTTTGTGTGTTCACACAGAGACAGTGAGTTTGTTGGGAGAGGGGAACCTTACTATCCCAGAGCAGCTCTCTCAGGGTGGAGCGCGGCCCCGAGCGGCGATGACAGTGTGGTCTGTACCTGAAGGTTTTGTACGGTGTAGTGAGGTCAAACCCTCGCCTGTCGGCATCCTTCACCGTCGCAACATTCATCTCCACTGACGTGACACCGATTCCCAGCCTGTAATCCTGTCGGGCAACACGGCATCACCATTAATCACAGCTCCCCTCCCCGTCCCCCTCCCCCTCCCCCTCCCAACACCCCGCCCCCCTCCCCCTC
>NW_025966078.1:0-3000 GCF_021869965.1 Rhincodon typus | reverse complement strand
GCTGTATTCATCCAGCTCTGCATCTAGGAGAAAAGAATGAGTGGGATTGATTGGTCTAGGCTGATGCTCACTAGAAATTCTACAGTTCAGACAAAAAATAGACAGAGGAACATCGATAGACCCTATAATGACCCACCTGCCAGCTCTCCAAGGTAAAGAACACTGAGGAGGAATTTCTTCTCTCAGAGGGGAGTGAATCTGTGGAATTCTTTACCTCAGAGGGCTGTCGAGGCTGAGTCATTAGTATACTCAAGGGAAGGGAAGGGAAGGGAATCGAGGGTTATGGGGAAAGGGCAGGAGAGTGGAGATGAGGATTATCAGATCAGCCACCGTCACCTTGAATGGCAAAGCAGAGTCAATGCGCTGAATGGCCTGCCTCTACACCCAATGGTTCCTGTTAGTGAACCAAATGGATTTTTACAACAATCTATGATGATTATATCATTATATGATTATATCGTTGCCATTAGGCTAGATTTGAATTCTACATCATTACTTAATTCAAATTTCACTACCTGCTGTGATAAGATTTGAACCCATGTCCCCAGAACATTAATAATGGAGTCTCCAAGACCACTGGCATTAACCCTGGGTCACAATCTCCCCTTAAAATGGGTTTGACCACCACCAGTTCCTTGATGGGCCCAGTGCAGAGAGAGAGAGAATGTTCACAAACGCAGCTGGGGACAGGAAATGCTATTCTCTCAGATCCCTTCCAATTGTCGGAAGTAGCAAAAGGAGGTATTACTAAACCCTGGGCTTGTGCTGCTTAAAAAGGAACAGAAATGGTCCCGTGTGCCCACATCCAAACATATGGTTGCTCTGAACCGCTGGTTGTGAAGCACTGGGAGATCTCCAGCTTGGATTGAGGAGATTTTCCCAGCCACACTTCATTGCTCGACACCCAAGAGAGTCCTTTGCTGTCTCCATAGATACACCAGGACTCCACCTCAATTAGACAGGGTCTCGAAAAAGGGAATCAAGGACTCGGCGTTCTGTCATCTTGGAATGTCGCAAAGCAATCTGCAGCCAATGAGCAAATTTAAATTTCATCATCTGCCAAGGTCAATATATCATCTGCCTTCGCGTACTGCACCAGATTTTCAAGGAGTTAGATCCCATTCTTATAGCTAAAGGGATCAAAGGGGACAGGGGGAGAAGCAGGAGTAGGTTATTGAGTTGGATAATCAGCCAAGACATAATGGGGCAGGCCCAAAGGGCTGAATGACCTATTTACACTGTCTGCCCAGCTACTTTTGTTGACTGGCTACAAGAACATCCCTTTGAGCATCCACACTTCCCAATATACCATCATTTACACAACACTCTCCCTTCCTGCTTTTCACAAGGTGTACTATTTCACATTTAGCCACATTATACTACAGCTGGTCTGCGTTTGCCCACTCACTCAACCTGTCCAGGTCTCAGATCACATTGACACTTGACAGCATGCCACCTACAAACGCCTTATCAATGTTAGGATTCAGGTACATCTCTCTTTGAAATTTGTGTCACAGATAGACAGAGTGGTTAAGAAGGCATTTAGCACGCTTGGCCTTCACTGCCCAGTCGGGGAACACTTCAGCGATCAAGGACATTCTGCCTCGGATCTTCGGGTAAGCGTCCTCCAAGTTGGACTTTGGGATACACAACAACACAGAGTCGCTGAGCAGAGGCTGATAGCCATGTTCCATACCCATTAGGGTGGCATCAACCATGATCTTGGGTTCATATCACACTACAGGTGACCCCACCACACTTTACACTCACACACGCACACTCTCTCACACAAGCACACACGCACAGACACGCTCGCACGCGCGCGCGCGCACAGACACGCTCGCACGCGCGCGCGCGCACAGACACGCTCGCACACACAGACACACACACACTCGCACGCGCGCGCACACAGACACACACACACACTCGCACGCGCACGCACACAGACACACACACACACTCGCACGCACACACATCTATGGGGTGAATTATTTCACCCAAGATGTTTGTGTATTTGCAAATACATTCTATTTTGTTCAAAAAAATAAAGCCAGTCTGACTCCGGGTTAAAACACAGACAGATTCTAAATAAGGCCTCACATCTAAAATGCATTGTCTGACCCGAGATGTCACCTCTTGTATACACTGATAAAACCTTTAGTTATCTCAGTCCAATGTCTTGAAAGAAATTCTGGGATTTGCATTTTAATCGATGGAAACCTGCATCTCCTTTCTAACTGATTAAAGATTTAACTGGAGGTGGTCAGCCAGCCATTGTTACTTTTCTGCTCATAAATTCTGTGTCAGTATACCTCCTCTTCCACACTATACCCGAGGAAGGAGCAGCACTGTGAAAGCTTGTGTTTTCAAATAAACCTGTTGGACTATAACCTGGTGTCGTGTGATTTCTGCCCTTGTCCACATCATTGCTCAGACCTTTGAGTATAGGAGCTGGGATGTTCTGTTGAGGTTGTGCAGGACATTGGTCATGGTCACCCTGTTATAGGAAGGATATTATTAAATTGGAGAGGGTTCAGAAAAGATTAATCAGGATGTTGCCAGGAATGGAAGGTTTGAGTTATAACAATAGAACAGGACTTTTTTCACTGAGGGGTGACCTTCTTGAGGTTCATAAAATCATGAGGGACATTGATAAGGTGAATGACAGGGGTCTTTTTCTTAGCGTGAGGGTGTTCAAAACTAGGGGGGCATATTTTTAAGGTGAGCAGAGAAAGATTTAAAAAGGACATGAGGGGCAACTTTTTCACACAGAGGGTGGTTTGTGTGTGGAATGAACTTCCTGAGGAAGTGGTGGATGTGGGTACAGTTATAACGTTTAACAGACATTTGGATAAGTACATGGAAAGGAAAGGTTTGGAGGGATATGGGCCAGGAACAGGCAGGTGGGACTGATTTAGTTTGGGATTATGGTCAGCATGGACTGGTTGGACCGAAGGGTCTGTTTCTGTGCTCTATGATGATTATGATGATAATGATGAT
>NW_025966077.1:67228-69314 GCF_021869965.1 Rhincodon typus | reverse complement strand
GTGTGTGTATGTGAGTGTGTGTGTGTGTATATGAGTGCGTGCATGTGTGTGTGTGAGTGTGTGTGCGTTTATGTGTGTGAATGTGTGTGTGTTTATATGTGTGTATGAGTGTGTGCGTGTGTGTGTGTTTATGTATGTGAGTGTGTGTGTGTATGAGTGTGTGCGTGTGTGTGTGTTTATGTGTGTGAATGTGTGTGTGTTTATGTGTGTGAATGTGTGTGTCTGTGTGAGTGTGTGTATGCGTGTGAGTGTGTGTGTGCGTGTGTGTGTGTGTGAGTGTGTGTGTGTGAGTGTGTGTGTGTGTGTGTGCGTGTGTGCGTGTGAGTGTGTGTGTGTGTGAGTGTGTGTGTGTGAGTGTGTGTGTGCGTGTGAGTGTGTGTGTGTGTGTGTGTGCGAGTGTGAGTGTGTGTGTGAGAGTGTGTGTGTGTGTGTGTGTGTGAGTGTGTGAGAAACTGGAGGCTGACAGGGAGAGATTGTAACCGTGGATCTGTGCAGAGGGAGATACGCTTAAACCATCTGAAATTTCCTCCTGGTGCTGTGCTCTCTCTGTAAACTCAGGGAGAAGCAGAATGGAAAGGAACAAACACGGGAAGAGATTGAGATCTGTATAATTCCACCTTGCTTGGGCAAGTAACCAATCCCGGAGGCTGTTTAGAATGTCAGTACAGTCACTTCCCTCCGATCTCGTGAAGAACCTGCTCAGCTTCCTTGGGGTGACACACAGGGAGAGAGACAGCGAGTC
Organism: Rhincodon typus; assembly: GCF_021869965.1. Classification (NCBI taxonomy): domain Eukaryota; kingdom Metazoa; phylum Chordata; class Chondrichthyes; order Orectolobiformes; family Rhincodontidae; genus Rhincodon; species Rhincodon typus. The sequence continues at coordinate 68,572 of NW_025966077.1, read as the reverse complement.
ATCTCCCAACACAGGGACTGGCAGCACACCGCTTTGGGTCATTCCTGGGATGTGGGCATTGCTGGCTGGCTCGTACTTCCTGCCTGTTCCTTGTTACCCTGGAGAAAGTGGTGCTGAGCTGCCTTCTTGAACCTTCTTGCAGTCTCTGGTGTTTAGGAATACCCACAATGCCCTTAAGGAGGGAATTCCAGGATTTTGACCCAGCGACAGTACAGGAACTCAGGATGGTGAGTGGCTTGGAGGGGAACTTGCAGGGGGTGGTGTTCCCATGTATCTGCTGCCCTTGTCCTTCTGGGTGGAAGTGACATTGGTCTGAAGGTATTCTGCAAAGATGGTGGGGGGGGCGGTGGACAGAGGTGTATTACAAACATGTTGTTGAGGGCAGCACTCCCTGTGAAGCCCATGAGAGACAGACTGTTAAATCTGACAGATTCATTGAGAACTAGCAGGTTGACATGCAGTGAAAATCACTCCCACATCAGAAACCTGTATTCAACAAAAAATTGGAGCTAAAAATTAAAATGGTCCAATGTTGACCATGTAACCATTATCGATTCTTATAGAAACCCATCTGGTTCACCGTTATCCTTCAGGGAAGGAAATCTCCTGTCCTTCCCTGGTCTGCTCGACATGTGACTCCAAGTTTACAGTGGGTAATGCTGAACTGCCCTCTGGGCAATTAGGGATGGGCAATAAATGTTGGCTTGGCCAGCGACGCCCACATCCCTCTGAGAGAGACGTCTTTGGATCATCAACATCATTTTCTTGATGTAACTGAGCAAGAATTGAAGATCGGGGGAAGATACCGAGGGGCAGAATGGTCTCAGTGAGAGTACTTGTTGGAAAAGAGCAGGAGGTTTATTTGTGAGTGAGTGGATGCAATTTCCTGGGTCCAGAGGTGAGGAGATCCTAGAAAATCCCTGGGATGTGTCTTGATTCGATTTGCTGTTTGATGTGCTCTGTGAGATTTTCAATTCTAGCGGAATTAGCTCTGTTTAACACATTTATCTCTGGGCGGTAGAAAGAAGATGGACTTTTATTTTTGGTTGTATTTCTGTTCAAATATTGTTGTGTAAACATTGTTCCCGGTAACTGAAATCTGGAATCTTGTGTTTTATTCTCTTCATAGATTCCCACACCCCACACTCTGTCCACTTCCACAGGAAGTTACTGATCTTTAACCATATCACAACATAGATTTCACTTTATTCTCATCTAACCCCGTGCTGTCCCTGTGCTGGGAGTGTTTGATGGGGGACAGTTTAGAGGGAGCTTTACTCTGTATCTAACCCCGTGCTGTCCCTGTCCTGGGAGTGTTTGATGGGGACAGTGTAGAGGGAGCTT
>NW_025966077.1:61992-66728 GCF_021869965.1 Rhincodon typus | reverse complement strand
ACAACACTGAGAATATCAGAGGGTAAGACAGCATTGGGAGTATCAGATGGTAGGACAACATTGGGAGTATCAGAGGGTAGGTTGGGGGGTGGGTGGGTCTAGATGGATGCTCTTTGGAGGGTTGGCATGAATTGATGGTTAATGGGCTGAATGGCCTGCTTCCACAGTGTAGGGATGCTTAGGCTCTCTGCATTGAGTTCAAGAGCTGCATTCTCTCTCATGTTTCCTGCTGCTTTGTGGACTTATGGGGGTCAGTGCATAGCTGAAGCTTCCAGAAGCATGATCTATGTGATCAGGGTGCCCGCTAGATGAGTTAGAGACTGGCAACAAGTAATGACCCAGGCAGTGTTTTCCCTCACCCAATGAAAGAAGACTCCCTGACACCCAGTCCCACCTGCCTTCCTTACTTTATGCCAGCTTTCTCAGAGTGTGATTCCCCCAGCCTTTCGGTACCTGACAGTGTCACTCTTCACTGGCCGGTAGCTCCATCTGCAGTGTTTCCAGCTGGCTTGACCTACACACCCAGGCCCTTCCCGCACCCATACTGTACCCAGCTAAATCCTTCACACATGATGAGGCTTCAGCTGTGACTAACCTCCAGTTATTTTATTTGTAGTAATTACAGAAATCATCACATCACAGCAAACCGGTCATTAATTATTTGGGTCGCGGTTCTCCACCTGATTAAGTGAACCAGATTCATTTCGTGATTATCCGTGGCTCAGCACTTTCTTGTGACAGTAAATAATCAGAAGTGGGCAAGGAGGCTGTAAGGAGAAACCTGAACACGGCTTGAAAACTCAGGATGAAGATTCATTCTGTAAAACGCGGGCCCACTTTAAGCAGGAGGGAAAGGGGCTTTGTGCCTGTTCTTTGTAGAAATTTATCTCAACTCACGCAATCACTGGGTTATTTTGTTTCTGAGACAGCTTCTCTAACACTCCCACCCCCACCCCCTCTCCTTGTCTGACCAGAGGTGTGGTGCCTAATTGTGTCTCTCGCAAACACTTGAGAGGAAATGTTGCCTTAAACAAAAGGCCAACTCCAATCTAATGTTTTCTTTCTAAATGTTAAACAGGCCATTGGAAGCTTTCTCACTGACACCTCTCTTCTGGTTGTAATAAATGCTATTTATGATCTTGCTATGACAACTGTGAAGGGCATGGCAAAGAATTTATCACAAGATTATCCATCCACCATCCGAATGCATAATAAGATTCTAAATGACCCCAGATTATAATGTACAGCAACAGCTTGTAGCAGGCAAGGTATTAATAATGGAATCTTGGAGTGAAGTAGTTATTAATACGTGTGACCGAAGACAGTCAGGTTAAGGGAAGAATTGCGAAGAATTCCATCATATTATCCTTCATTGAATTCAGCGCAGGATTCCCTGAGTAACTTTAGGGATGATCTGAGGTCAGCTGCACATGAAGAAGGAACCCAGACGGAGGATTTACCCAGTGGGGGTGTGAGGGTTGGCGTCCCACTTACACCTGACCTGTTTTCAAACGCACTCGTCAGATTTGAAGGCACTTTCATTTTTCCGCTGCCTTCTGATGTCCCTTCGTAAGAACACACGCGCAGCAGTCAGATAAAATCTTTAATGATGCAGCCCTGCTCACTTTCTTTCGAAATGCCAAAGGGCTCGCTGGAGCATTTCCTCTCGACGTCTGAATCTTCTCCAGGAGAAGAATCTGATTAAACCTTAACAAAGCCTTTGAACAGGTTACGTCCCTTCCCCTTTTGCACACTTGCATCAAGTTAGGACAACGAGCTTTCTCTATCAGGGACTGTCACACTCTGAGTTACCGCAGGATATAAAAATCCAAGAGCAGGCCATTCAGCCCCTCCAGTTGAAAAAGAGGGAGGCACTTTGAGCCTGTCCTGCTAACCCGGTCCTTCAATTCCCCTGTCCTTGAGCTGTATCCCTCGGTCCCCTCACCCCAACAAGAATCTATCCATCTCATTCTCAAGATCTCCAACTGACCTGCAGCACCCTTAGTCTTTCTGAGGGTGAGAGCTCCAGATTTCTGCATCGCTTTGTGTGAAAAGAATGCTTTCACTTATCAATAGCCTGCATCTGATTTTAATATGAGAACACTCATACTAAAGGGGGAGGCGATGGCCGAGTGGTATTATTGCTGGACTGTTAACCCAAAGACCCAGGTAATGTTCTGGTGACCTGGGTTCAAATCCCGCCATGGTAGAATTTGAATTCAATTAATATCTGGAATTAAGAATCTAATGATGACCGTGAATCAATTCATCTGGTTCACTAATGCTCATTAGGCAAGGAAACTGCCTTTCTTACCTAGTCTGGCCTACATGTGACTCCAGACCCACAGTGATGTGGTTGACTCTTAACAATTAGGGATGGACAATAAATGCTGGCCTAGCCAGCGACGCCCTCATCCCGTGAATGAATAAAACAAAACTCGTTGGGACGTGAGAATAGAATTAGAATTAGCTTTATTGTCACATGATTGCAGTGAGAAGTTTACAAGTTGAATTGAATGATTCTTATTGTCAACAACAAAAACAAAGTTCCTGGAAAAGCTCAGCGGGTCTGGCAGCATCTGTGGAGGAGAAAACAGAGTTAACGTTTCGGGTCCGGTGACCCTCCCTCAGTCTTATTGTCACATGTACCCGAATGAGCGCAGTGAAAAATTTGCAATGTTGCTGTTTCTGGCACCACCTTAGGTACAAGGTACCTACGTACAGATACTTAGGTATTTGGTACAAAATTGAAAAAAATAATAAATAAAGTCTAGCATAAGAATAAACAGGAACAAGCAAAGTACATGAATTACAGTCCTTTTCACCCAAGTCTGTGTCAGCTCCATACCTCCAGACCTTAAGGCCCTGGGCTCCCCATGGCAGCTCCAGTCTGGGACTTGCCTCCCATGTCGCCACTTACGGCACCATCTGTACCTGGGTACAGATTCTTAAGTACAAATTCTCAGTGAATAAAAATTAGAGAAATAAAGAAATTGAAAAGCCCATCATTACAGATCATAGGAATAAATTAGAAAAATAAATATGTAAAAAGTTAAGAATAACTGTCCTTCCAACCCAATCTACGTTGACATCTTGCCTCCAGTCTGTACCGGGCCTTGACTCCAGGCTGCGTCAGGCTTCACCTTAAGGTTCTCCAAGCTGGAAGACTGCTCTGGAATAGCCTCGAGGCTGGAAGACCGCTCTGGAATAGCCTCAAAGCCGAAAGACCGCTCTGGAATAGCCTCAAGGCTGGAAGACCGCTCTAGAATAACCTCAAGTCTGGAAGACCGCTCTGGAATAGCCTCAAGGCCAGAAGACCGCTCTGGAATAGTCTCAAGGCTGGAAGACCGCTCTGGAATAACCTCAAGTCTGGAAGACCGCTCTGGAATAGTCTCAAGTCTGGAAGACCGCTCTGGAATAACCTCGAGACTGGAAGACCGCTCTGGAATAGCCTCGAGACCGGAAGACCGCTCTGGAATAACCTTGAGGCCGGAAGACCACTCTGGAATAGCCTCGATGCTGGAAGACTGCTCTAGAATAGCCTCGAGGCTGGAAGTCCATGCTGAGGCCACGCCTGGCTGTGAGTTCAAAATACTGGGTCCACACTGAGGCCGGGATTCGGAATCCATGCTGAGGCCAGGAGTTCAGGACGTCACCGAGAAGAAAAAAGAAGAAAAAAACACAAAAAACCAAAAAAAGGAGAGGTGCCCTTATTGAGATAAACAAGATTCTTAGAGATTTATCAGGGTAGACGTGGAAAGGTTGTTTTCCCTTGCGGGAGATTTGAGGAACAGAGTGTATTATCTCAGAGTAAGGGGTTGCGCATTGAAGACAGAGATGAGGAGGAATTTCTTCCCTCCGAGGGTAGTGAATCTGTGGAATAATTTCCTGCAGAGGACTGTTGAGGCTGGGTCATTAGGTATATTTAAGGAAGAGAGGGAAAGATTTTTAATCAGTATTGGAATCAAGGGTTATGGGTAAAAGGCAGGAAAGAGGAGTTGGCACTGATCCAACTAACCATGATGTTTGTGAATGGTGGAGCAGAGGCAATGAGATGAATGGCCTACTCCTGCTTGTACAGCTTGCAGTCTTATGTCTCTATTTCTTGCAGCAGAGGGGAATGCTCTCTTTCTGTATCTAAAAACCCTGACAGATCCCTTTTCTACTTTAAACACATCAGTCATTCATTCATCAAACTCCTTTTGTCAATTTGTTGGGTGCCTCCTCTTTCCCGGGAGGTTGGCTGCTGTGGATCTCTCTCTCCCTCTCTCTCTATCTCTCTCTCTCTCCCTCTATCTCTCCCTCTCTCTCCCTCTATCTCTCTCTCTCTCTCTCCCTCTATCTATCTCTCTCTCTCTCTCCCTCTCTCCCTCTATCTCTCTCTCTTTCTCTCTCTCTCTATCTCTCCCTCTCTCTATCTCTCCCTCTCTCTCCCTCTATCTCTCTCTCTCTTCCTCTTTCTCTTTCTATCTCTCTCTCTCTCCCTTTCTCTCTCTTCCTCTTTCTGTCTGTCTCTGTCTCTCTCTCTCTCTTTATCTTTCTGTTCTGTGCTGGGATCTCCTCTCTCTGCCTCTGTCTCCCTCTCTCCCTCTCTGTCTCTCTGTCCTGTACTGAGGATCTCCCTCTCTCCCTCTCTCTCTCTCTCTCTGTGTACTGTACTGAGGGTCTCCCTCTCCCCCTCTCTCTCTCTGTTCTGTACTGGGGATCTCCCTCTCTCCCTCTCTCTCTCTGTGTCC
>NW_025966077.1:60477-61492 GCF_021869965.1 Rhincodon typus | reverse complement strand
AGCTCAGCAGGTCTGGCAGCATCTGTGAAGAGAAAAATCGGAGTTAACGTTTCGGGTCCTGTGACCCTTCCTCAGAACAGTTCTGAGGAAGAGTCACCAGACCCGAAACATTAACCATGGTTTTTCCTTCACAGATGCTGCCAGACCTGCTGAGCTTTTCCAGCAACTTCTGTTTTTGTTCCTGATTTAGAGCATCTGCAGTTCTTTTGATTTTTTTTTGTGTTTTTCACTTTTTTTGTGGGTTGTCATTGAATGGCCTTGCCTGGTTTGGTGAGAATGTTACTCGCAGATATAAACTACTTCAGTCCCTGGGGAAAGTATGGAAAGTACTGAGAACTGTGCAATAATCGGTGAACATATTATTTCCACATGGGATTTTATCATAGATTTATTCTCGGCCTCAAAATTGAAGACTGATGAACAAATTAAAAGGTCCAAAACTGGCTCATTGGCAGGAAGCAAGTGGTAATGGTTGTTGGGTGCTTTTGAGACTGGGAGGCCGGTTCCAATGGTGCTCCATTGGGCTCAGTACTGGGCTCCCTTCCTGGTTATGGTATACTTGAATGCCTTAAATTTAAATATAGGGCAATAATTAAGGAATTTGTTGACAATATGAACGTTAGTTGTGAGGTTGACAGTGAGGAAGAAAGCTATTGACCACAGTGAGATCAATGGACTGGCCAGATAGGCAAAGGAAAAAAAATGACAGATGAGCTTCAATCTAGAGAAGTGCAAAGTAGTGTATTTGGAAAGACAAGTAAGATGAAGGATTACCAAATAATCAGCAGATACAGAGACCTGCATAGTGTTACCCTACTGGAGTAGTGCATTGTAAATCAAACTCTGCCATTTTCAGAGTTGTATCAATGTTAAAGATTTTTTTAAGTACCCCAAGTTACTTTACATTCTGACCAAAGGTTGATAGAAAGCGTGGAGCAGGTTGCTGTACTAAACAAGAAATATTAGTGTTCGACGTAATTAGGCCATAGCCACAAGTAAACAGAGATAAAAAAAA
>NW_025966077.1:58063-59977 GCF_021869965.1 Rhincodon typus | reverse complement strand
GAACAGACCCTTCGGCCCAACTCATAGAGTCATAGAATTATACAGCACAGAACAGACCCTTCGGCCCAACTCATAGAGTCATAGAACTACACAGCACGGAACAGATCCTTCGGCCCAACTCATAGAGTCATAGAATGATAGAGCACGGAACAGATCCTTTGGCCCAACTCATAGAGTCATAGAATTATACAGCACGGAACAGACCCTTCGGCGCAACTCATAGAGTCATAGAATTATACAGCACGGAACAGACCCTTCGGCCCAACTCATAGAGTCATAGAACTATACAGCACGGAACAGATCCTTCGGTCCATCTCATAGAGTCATAGAATTATACAGCACGGAACAGATCCTTCGGCCCAACTCATAGAGTCATAGAATTATACAGCACGGAACAGATCCTTCGGCCCAACTCATAGAGTCATAGAATTATAGAGCATGGGAACAGACCATTCGGCCCAACTCAGAGTCATTGAATTATACAGCACGGAACAAATCCCTCGGCCCAACTCGCCAACCAGATATCCTAAATTAATCTTGTCTGATTTGGCCCATATCCCTCTAAACCCTTCCCATTCATATACCCATCCAGATGTCTTTTAAATGTTGTAATTGTACCAGCCTCCACCACTTCCTCTGGCAGCTCAAATTCCATACACACACCACCCTGTGTAAGTAAAAGTTGCCCCTCAGGTCCCTTTTAAATCTTTCTCCTCTTCCCTTAAATTGAATTGAATTAGATTTGTTGTCACGTGCTCAAGTGAATACAGTGAAAATCATGCCCCTCATGATTTTATAAACCTCCTATAAGGTCACCCCTCAGCCTCTGATGCTCCAGGGAAAACAGCCCCAGCCTATTCAGTCTCTCCCTATAGCTCAAACCCTGCAACCCCGGCCACATCCTTGTAAATCTTTTCTAAACCATTTCAAGTTTAACAACATCCTTCCTATAGCAAGGAGACCAGAATTGCACACAGGATTCCAAAAGTGACCCAACCAATGTCCTGTACAACCTAAACAAGACCTCCCAACTTGTATAAGCAATGCACTGACCAATCAAGGCAAGTGTACTAAACACCTTCTTCACTATCCTGTCTACCTGCGACTCCACTTTCAAGGAACTATGAACCTACACTCCAAGGTCTCTTTGTTTGGCAATACTCCCCAGGACCTTGCCATTAAGTGTATAAATCCTGCCCTGATTTGCCTTTCCAAAATGCAACACCTCACATTTATCTAAATTAAACTCTATCTGCCGCTCCCTGGCCCAATGGCGCATCTATGTCTACCAGGTTTCCTAAACTGAACTAATCCCATTTGCCTGCATTTGGCCCATAGCCTTCTAAACCTTTCCTATCCATGTACCTGTCCAAATGTCTTTTAATTGTTGTAATTGCATCCACCTCTAACATTCCTTTGACAGCTTGTTATATATATGCATCATCCTACTCGTGAAAAAATTGCCCCTCAGGTCCCTTTTAAACTTTTCCTCACAATCTCAAATGAAACCAGGGTTTCTTTGCTCCAAACCTTGAATGAACTTTTTCGTCACTGTTAGGAACAAATGATCTGACTTTGTCCCCTGAACCTGTTCAGTTGGTCACTTAAATCCTGGGTGATCAGAATGTCAACTCCATCCACCCCTTTTGACTTCAAATCCCCAAGATTAACCTTGTCCAATGAAATCCAGAACTGGACTGAGGAAAACTGGCAGAAAAACCATGCTCAGCATGAGGAGAAAGTGGCTCACAAAGAGAGCAGTTAGGTTTTGGACTGTGCTACCTGAGACTATGGTGGAGGTGGGTACAATTCGAGACAGGATTATGAAATAACTCAACTGAGGCCAGTGTCCTGTCACCAAGTCACCCATCTGGTCGGAATGGGCAAGTTGGACCTAGGGATCTGTACAGCTCT
>NW_025966077.1:52141-58053 GCF_021869965.1 Rhincodon typus | reverse complement strand
TCTCTCTCTCTCTCTCTCTCTCTCTGTCCTGTGTAGGGGATTTCCCTCTCTCTCTGTGTCCTGTGCTGGTATCTCACACTTTCTCTCTCTTTCCCACATGGGTTAGTGCTAAACACGGATAACCACATTTTAATGTCCATTGTCTGATTGTTAAACCTGATACATTTCTATAATGGCTGCAGCGGTCATTCGATGATAGATAGAGACAAGCTTTGAATTCACAAAATCATTCACAATGAAGTCACTGTATTATCTAAACACATCAAAATGCGTCAACTCGGATAGCTTCAAGTAACTCACATCTCCTGTTTTCATCATATCTGCATGATAGCTTCATATACTTGAGATGAAAGGCTCATTTGCCAATTAGCCATCTTGGAAAGACAATGAAGCTATACTCAGGAGCACAGACTGAACTACACTTCACATTATTCAGCAGCTGGTTACAGAGAAAGAAAAATTGACTTGTATGCAAGAATTGGAAGACTGTTTCTTTCTCAATCATTGCTCTCATCATTTTGAAATAGAACATTTGCTGAGAAAGCATGTTATTAAAAGCACCATTCATTAATAATTCAAAGATACTTACAAATTCTGCTACTGCTGAGGATATAACTCAACCACTTAACAACTGTGGTTTCATGTTAAGAAACCAATACCTCAAAGACTCCAAGGAATGTTTTTTTCTTCCCGTCTGTACCTGGCATCTTTGAATTTATTACCTGTGTTTGTGTATTTGTTTCATGTTGTATTTTATTACTCTTTCCAAGGATGGATAGGAAATAAAATTCCTCTTTCTTTCACTCAAGAAGACCTTTCCAATTGTCCCCTTGATTGCCCAGTGAGTTATGTTTAATAGAAGTGCGATAGCTACAAGCTTAAAAGAAATATAAACTATTTAATTTGACCAACCGAGAGGCACTGAAATGAGGGGAGCTAAATTAACCCTCCTCTCCAGATCATAACAAATTAAATGTTAACATTCCATAAACATTTGAAATCGCTTTTTAAACCTGTCCACTATCTGTTTCTGTTATTGGATTTTCAACTCTCTCTGATTTGTCTCTTCGCTTCCCATGTTTAAAATATTCAGATCTGTCTCTTTACGGTGATCACACTAAACTCTATCTTCCATTGATCTTCTCCCTCAATCCATCCACATCTCTTTGAAACTTCTTTCTCCCATTTGTACAAATTAAGGTGCCTCCTAATTTAGTGTCATCTACAAATAATACACTGTTTCTTCATCCAAGTTATCTGAACATTTGGTTGAAAGACTGATTCACTGATATGGCAATAGTCATTCTTTGATGTGATTTATTATTTTCACATATACTGAGATACAGTGAAAAATATTGTTTTGTGTGCAAGTTATTCCTTACATATGTACATCAGGGTAATAGAACAGAATGTAGAATATAGTGTTACAGCTACAGGGAAAGTGCAGAGAAAGATCAGCTCTAATACATGAGAGATCTGTTCATAAGTCTGATAACAGCGGGGAAGAAGCTGTTCTTAAATCTGTTGTTACATGTTTTCAAACTTTTGTACCTTCTGCCCAATGGAAGAGGGTGGAAGAGAGTATAAACAGGTTGGGAGGGGTCTTTGATTATGTCGGCTGCTTTCCCAATGCAGCGGGCAGTGTAGACAGAGTCAGTGGAAGGAAGGCTGGTTTTTGTGATGGACTGAGTTGATAACTCACATTTCCTTGGTCTTGGGCAGAGCAGTTGCCATATCAAGTGGTGATGCATCCGGATAGGATGCTTTCAATGGTGCATCTATAAAAAATTGTAAATGTCATTGTGGACATGCTGAATTTCCTTAGCGTCCTGAGGGAGTAGAGGTGTTGATCTGCTTTCTTGACCATAGCATCGATGAGGACAGACCAGGATGGATTGTTGGTGATATTTACTCTTAGGAACTTGATGCTCTCGACGACCTCGACCTCAGCACCATTGATACAGACACGGGCGTGTCTACCAGTACGCTTCCTGAAGTCAATGACCAGTTCCTTCATTTTACTGATGTTGAGGGAGAGATTGTTGTGTTTACACCATGCCACTCAACTGTCTATCGCTTTCCTGTACTCTGTCTCGTCGTTATTTGAGGTCCAACCCACTACACGGTGTCATCAGCAAATTTGTTAATGGATTTAGAGCTGAGAGTTGTGAGTGTATGAGGAATATAGTAAGGGGGCTGAGTATACAGCCTCGCGGGGCACCAGTGTTGAGGATTATTGTGGAGGAAGTTTTGTCGCCTATCCTGACTGATTGCAGTCTGCAAAGATCCAGTTGCAGAGGATGGGGCCAGAGTCCAAGGTGTCAGGGTGTGGAAAATGAGTTTGGTTGGAATTATGGTGTTAAGGCGGAACTAAAATCAATGAATTGGTGTCTGACATAGGTGTCCTTGTTATCCAAATGTTCCAGGGATGAGTGTAGAGCCAGGGAGATGGGTCTGCTGTGAATCTGTTGAGACAGTAGGTGAATTGTAACGGATCAAGGCAACGTGGGAGGCTGGAGTTGATGTGTGCCATTACTAACCACAATGATGGATGTTAGAGCCACTGGGCAGTAGTCATTAAGGCATATCATCTGATTTTACTTTGGCACCGGTCTTCTTGTAGCTGGTGGGAACCTCACATTGGTGTAAGGAGAGGTTAAAGATGTTTGCGAATACTCCTGCCAGCTGGTCTGTGCAGGATCTGAGTGCATGGCCAGTGCCTCCATCCAGGCCAGATGTTTTCCGTGGGTTCACTCTCACAAAGGCCAATGTGACGTCTGTAGTGGTGACTGTAGGTCACACCCAAGGCTGTGGGGCAGGTAACATCATTTCACTGACATTCTGCTCAGAACGAGTACAGGGGGCATTGAGGGATGCATTATTGTCAGTGGTTCTACTCAACTTCGCTTCGTAGTCTGTTAAAATGCGTAAGGTAGGTTCTTGTATGGATTACTTTACAATAGAAGTTGCTGAGTTATAGATTGGCCATAATATCACAAACCATCCTTGGTCACTGAAAGTATTGCATCTCTTCTTATGTTCCTACCCAGCGTGGAATGTGACTAATACAGATTTTTTACAGTCTGAAGGATTTAACTGATTAGGATTTGCTGATGAGTAGGTCTGCTGATTAGTGTCCTCATCACTGCAGATTGAAACACATTGAAGTGTGCTGGCAGTGGGTGCACTACACTATCCTGGAGATGTGATCTGACAAGCTGAATAGTTTCTCTCTGGGACAAACTTGTTGGGTGTGAGACTTAGTGTCATTGGTTAAAGAGACTTGATCCCCATGGAATCCAGTGCAAACATCAAAACAAAGGAACAGCACCAGGCCATTCAGCCCCTCAAACCTGTTCCAACATTCAACATTGGTGGTGCAGTGGATAGTCAAGGAAGTTATCTGAGAGTTCAATGGGTTCTTGATCAACTGGAACAGTGGGCTGAGGAAAGGCAGATAGACTTTAATTCAGATAAATGTGAAGTGTTGCATTTGGGTAAGACAAACTAGGACAGGAGTTACACAGTTCATGGTAGGACCCTGGAGAGTGTTGTCAATCAGAGAGAGAGAGCGAGGGGTGCAGGTACCTAGTTCCTTGAAAGTGGCATCACAGATAGACAGGGTGGTGAAGATGGCATTTAGTACACTTGCCTTCAGTGGTCAGAGCATTCAACATCATGTTACAGCTACACAAGACATTAGAAAGACCACATTTGGATTACTGTGTAAAATTTTGGTTGCTTTGCTGTAGGAAGGATGTTGTTAAACTGGAAAGGGTGCAAAAAAGATTTATAAGGATGTTACTGAGAATGGAGGGTTTGAGTTATAAGGAGAGAGTGGATAAAAGCTGGGACTTTTTTCCCCAGAGCATAGGAGGCTAAGGAGTGACCTTACCGAAGGGTATAGATAAGGTGAATAACCAAGGTTTTTTCCCTAGCGTGGGGGAGTCCAAAATCAGAGGGCTTCGGTTTAAGGTGAGAGGGGCAAGATTTCAAAGTGACCTAAAGAGGCAACTTTTTCATGCAGATGATGGTGTGTATTTGGAACGCGCTGAGAGAGGAAGTGGTAGGGGTGGGTATAATTACAACGTGTAAAGGACATTTGGACAGGTACATGGGTAGGAAAGGTTGAATGGGATATGGGCCAACTGCAGGCAAATGGGACTAGTTCAGTTTAGGAAACCTGGTCGGCATGGGCGAGTTGGGCTGAAGGGCCTGTTTTTGTGCCACATAGACCTTTGACTCTCATGGCTGATCTGTGGCCTAACTCCATATATCTTCGTCCCATTTGTTTAATAAAGTTTATCTACCTCAGATTTAAAATTAATAACTGATTGAGCATCCATTGTCATTTGTGAAAGAGAGTTCCAACCATCTCTCACCCTTTGTGTATAGAAGTGCACCCTCACATCTCTCCTGATTGCCCTGGCCCTAATTCCCAGACTATTCCCCCTAGTTGTAGAATGCTTTACCAGTGGAGATAGTTTATCTTTTATTTCCCCTGTCAGTACTGATACAGCAAGAATACAGCTGGCAGCGATGGGGAGACAGTGATCTCGTGGTATTATCTCTGGACTGTTAATCCAGAGACCCAGATAATGTTCTGGGGACCTGGGTTCGAATCTTGCCATAGCAGATAATGGAATTTGAATTCAATAAAATATCTGGAATTAAGAATCTAATGATGACCATGAATCCATTGTTGATTGTTAGGAAAAACCCATCTGGTTCACTAATGTCCTTTAGGGAAGAAAACTACCATCCTTTACCTGGTCTGGTCGACATGTGACTCCAGATCTGCAGCAATGTGGTTGACTCATAACTGCCCTCTGGGTAATTAGGGATGTGCAATAAATGCTGCCTGGCCAGTGATGCCCTCATCCCGTGAATGAATAAAGAAAAAGCCATTTAGCCAACACCCTACTGCTCACTGCCATTTCTCCTTTGAGGCCAACCACCTACATGGTGGTGATCTCACCGACCCTTGGTGAACCCAGGGCTACCAGAGGCCATTTCCCACTTGCACCCCCACCCACTGATCTATATGGACTCCTGGTCAAACAACCTCTCATCATTCTCAAATGGCCTTGCCCTTTCCTATCTCTGCAATGTCCTCTAACAACACAACTCTCCTAACTATCTGTAGCTCCTGAGGATGTTTGTAAGGAGTTTAATGTTATAATGATTTCAAATCACATGGGACTGAGATGCGATGGTAGAAGGCTCTCCCAGGATTATATGTGTGGTTAATGGGCATTGTGTGCTGTTGGCCTAGTGGCCATTTCACTGGCTGGATAGTTATGCTGTGGTGCTGGTTCAAATCCCACCCTGGTAACTGGTGAAAGTTTAAACTTAGTTGATTAAAATTTGGTATATAATTCCATTTTCAGCAATGATGATAATAAAACAGAGGAGTAGAATAAAGCCATTTAGCCCATTGAGTCTGCTCCACCCTTCAACCATGACTGACATGTTTCTCAGCACCATTCTCCTGCCTTCTCCCCACAAACCTTGATCTCCACCTCGAATAAAGAACCTACCTACCTCTGTCTTAAATACACTCAATGACTTGGCCTCCACAACCCTCTGCAACAGTGAGTTCCACAGACTCACTGAGGCTGAAGAAACCATGAAACTGATTGTTAGAAAACTTCATGTCGTTCACTGATTCCGTTTAGAGAAGGAAATCGGTCATCCTTATCTGGTGTGGCCGACGTGTGACTCCAAATCCACAGCAATCTGCTTGACTCTTAACTGCTCTCCGAAATGGCTGAGCAAGCCATTCAGTTGAAGGGCAATTATAGATTGACAACGATTGCTGGCCATGTTAGTGACACCCGCATCCTATAAAGGTGTGTGTGTATCTGTGTGTGTGTGTGTGTGAGCGTGTGTGTGTGTGTGTGTGTGTGTGT
>NW_025966077.1:51298-51641 GCF_021869965.1 Rhincodon typus | reverse complement strand
CTATCACACTTTCTCTCTCTGTCTCCCTCACTCACTCTCTCTCCTTCACTCACACTCCGTCTCTCTCCCTCACTCACCCTCTCTCTCTCACTCGTTCGCTCACTCTCTCTCTCTCACTTGCTCACTCACTCTCTCCCCCTCACTCACTCACTCGCTCGCTCACTCTCTCTCTGTCCCTCACCTACTTTCTCTCTCTCTTCCTCACTCACTCTCTCTCTCACTCGCTCACTCACTCTCTCTCCCCCTCGCACACTCACTCACTCTCTCTCTCCCCCTCGTTCACTCACTCACTCTCTGTCCCTCGCTCACTCTCTCCCTCACTCACTAAGACTCTCTCTGCCAC
>NW_025966077.1:50318-51198 GCF_021869965.1 Rhincodon typus | reverse complement strand
TCCCTCGCTCACTCTCTCCCTCACTCACTAAGACTCTCTCTGCCACACACTGTCTCTCTCTCTCTCTCACTGTCGCTGTCTGTCTCGCTCTCTCTCTCTCTCTGCCACTCTTTCTCCAAACGTCTCTCCCTCGCTCCGTCTCTCTCTCTCCCCCTCACTTTTCGTCTGTCTCTCTCCCACACTCTGTCTCTCTGTGTCTCCCCTGTTCACAGTACGTCCCTGACTCACTCTCGCTCTCTGCCTCCCTGTCCCTCTCTAGATATCTCTCCCTCGGTCTGTCTCGTTCGGTCTCTCCTTGTTTTCTGCCACCGATCTGTGCAGAGTCTAGATTCAGAACGAGGTCCTGAACAGCTGTCACAGCTCCTCAACAGAAATGGAGCTATTTCCAGACACACTCAACGATGAAGAGGGGAGAGACACAGGGAGAGAGAGAGACAGAGTGGCACAGGGAGACTCCCTCAGCGCTGCCCCTCCGACAGTGCCCGCTCCCTCAGCGCTGACCCTCCGACAGCGCCCGCTCCCTCAGCGCCGACCCTCCGACAGCGCCCCTCTCCTTAGGGGCCCCCTTGCCCCCCTAGTTGGGGGTAAACGTGAACACTTCAGTTAACACTCCAAGTTACAATCAAACTGTCTCCAACTTTATTAAAAGGCTTTCTGAGTGGATATAAACTTGTACCGTATTTGTAAAAAGGGACTTGACTGGCTAGCATCGATGGGGGGACGTTCTGGGGACTGGGGTCAGACTGAACGCATAGCTTCTACAGGGCTCTCCCTGGGGCAAACGTGGGCTCGGCTGGGGGTGGGGGTGGGGGGGTTACAAACACGAGGCTCGACACAGATGCAGGGCCATTTGAGGCTCAAGGGTGGTCTGGAGGTTGTG
>NW_025966077.1:48520-49818 GCF_021869965.1 Rhincodon typus | reverse complement strand
TGAGGGGCAATTGGGGTCGAGGAGAGGGCTGGAGGGGGTGATTGAGGGGCAAGAGAGGGCCGGAGGGGAGCTTGAGTTTTCTCTGGAGTTGCGGGGTGTGTTTGAGGGAGTGTTGAGGGAAGGTTCAGGGACGGTTGAGGGGAGAGTTTGAGACAGCTCCTCATTAGCTTTGAGGGTCTTTCGAATGGGGTTCAGGTCTTCCAAGGAGGTTCGAGGTGGATCTGAGTCTTTTCGAGGGGTGGGATTGGGTGTTTTGAGGAGGTTGAGGGGAACGTGAGGCATTTGGAGGGTCAGATTGAGGGGGCGCTGAGGGGGTTCGATGTGCCTCGAGGGAGTTTGAGGCATTTTGAGGACGTTCGATGTGTTTCGAGGGAGTTTGAGGAGGTTGAGAGTGGTTGAGGCATTTTGAGAGAGTTTGAGGCATTTTTGAGGGAGCTTGAGGCCTTTCAACGGAGTTTGAGGAGGGTCGAGAGAGCTTGAGGAGATTGAGGGGGCTTGAGGATATTAAGGGAGCTGGCGGTGTCTCGAGGGAGTTCGAGCTGTTTCGAGGAGGCTGAGGGAGTTTGAGGAGATTGAGGGAGTTTGAGGCATGTTGAGGGAGTTTGAGGAGGGTAGGGGAGTCTGAGGCATTTTGATGGAGGTGGAGGGGGTCGAGGGAGTTCGGGGAGGTTGAGAGAGTTCGAGGAGGTTGAGGGAGTCTGAAGTGTTTTGAGGGAGTTTGAGGGATTTAGAGGAGGTTGAGGGAATTTGAGGCATTCTGAGGGAGTTGGAGGCATTTTTGAGGGAGTCTGAGGCATTTTGAGGGAGTCTGAGGCATTTTGAGGGAGTCTGAGGCATCCTGACTTTGGCCTCAGTCATGGAGGTGAGGGAGAGTTCGCAGAGTGAGAATGGGAAATACAACTCCCTACCCCGGGTCAATGGAGGGGCTGAGGGAGAGAGAGGAGGGAGAACGAGGGGATAGAGAGAGGTGCAGGGGGGTGGGGAAGGGGAGTGGGGGGGTTGGTGGAGAGAGAGAGATAGGGATAGTCTGTGAGAGAGTGAGAGAGTGAGAGAGTGAGTGAGTGAGCGAGTGAGAGAGTGAGAGAGTGAGTGAGTGAGAGAATGAGTGAGAGAGTCAGTGAGTGAGAGAGTCAGTGAGAGAGTGAGCGAGTGAGCGAGTGAGTGAGTGAGGGAGTGAGTGAGAGAGTGAGTGAGCAAGTGAGCGAGTGAGTGAGTGAGGGAGTGAGTGAGAGAGTCAGTGAGTGAGCAAGTGAGTGAGCGAGTGAGTGAGTGAGCGAGCAAGTGAGTGAGAGAGTCAG
>NW_025966077.1:47141-48510 GCF_021869965.1 Rhincodon typus | reverse complement strand
GAGTGAGCGAGTGAGTGAGTGAGCGAGCAAGTGAGTGAGAGAGTCAGTGAGTGAGAGAATGAGTGAGAGAGTGAGTGAGCGAGTGAGCGAGTGAGTGAGTAAGAGAGTGAGTGAGATATTCTCACTTGGTTCAGAGCACATCTCCCTCCCTCTGCCTCTCTCTCCCTCTCTCTCTGCCTCCCTCCCACTATCACCCCCTCCCTCTGCCTCTCCCTCTCTCTCTGCCTCCCTCCCACTATCACTCCCTCCCTCCGCCTCTCTCCCCCTCTCTCTCTGCTCCCCTCCCACCATCACTCCCTCCATCCGCCTCTCTGTCTCTCTCTCTCTCTCTGCTCCCCTCCCACCATCGCTCCCTTCCTCCAACTCTCCCTCTCTCTCTCTCTGCTTCCCTCCCACCATCGCTCCCCACCTCCGCCTCTCCCTCTCTCCCACCATCACTCCCTCCCTCCACCTCTCCCTCTCTCTCTCTGCCTCCCTCCCACCATCACTCCCTCCCTCCGCCTCTCTCTCTCTCTTCCCCCGTCTCTCTCTCTCTCTCTCTGCCTCCCTTCCACCATCACTCCCTCCCTCCACCTCTCTCTCTCTCTCTCTCCCCCCCTCTCTCACACCCCCCTCCGTGCCCCCTAACCCCCTCCCCCCTCACACGGGGGTGGTTTTCCTGTTCAGGGTCCCGCTGTTGGAGCCCTCTCCAGGCCCGTCCCCCTTCCCCGGGCAGTTGTGGAGTTGTAGGAAGGTGGGGGGAGGAGGGGGGGCCACCGATCCCCTCTCCCCCATCGGCCCCAACCCTTCCCCGTGGCCCTTGGCCTGCTCCCGGGTCAGGGTAAACATGGAGATGTCGGGGGGTGCGCTGGGCGCCAGGGGGGTTCCGGGGGCGGTGGGGGGGTGGGCCAGGCCCAGGGGGGGCGGGGGCAAGCCCCCGGCCTGGGAGGGGGAAGAGGAGGTGGAGGAGGCGGAGGAGCGGGGCGAGGGGGGGCCGGACGGAGAGCTGGGAGGCGACGGGATGGCGCCGCTTCCAGGTCGAGGGCCGTAGCGGAAGCGATAGGTGGGCAGCGCCAGCTGGGAGGGGGTATCCAGCAGGTCGGAGCGGGAGCGCGAGCGGGCCCTGGAGCGGGACTCCTTGCTGCGTTCGATGTAGATGTGGACCACCAGGACCCCCACGGTCTCGGCCAATAGGAAGGAGAGGCCCCCGAAGTAGAAGGACCATCCGTAGGAATAATGGAAGCGTTTGTCCTCGTCTCGTTTGGTGCTGGGGTCGCCAGCGTTGGCAGAGATGTACACGATCACCCCGATAATGTTACTGAGGCCTGGGGGGAGAGAGGGAACGTGTGAGAGAGAGAGATGTACACGATCACCCCGATAATGTTACTGA
>NW_025966077.1:44864-47041 GCF_021869965.1 Rhincodon typus | reverse complement strand
AGAGAGATGTACACGATCACCCCTATAATGTACCTCAGACCTGGGGGGGAAGGAAAGAGGGAATGTGAGAGAGAGAGTGGAAATGTGTGAGAGAGAGAGAGAGAGGGAATGTGTGAGAGAGAGAGAACGTATGAGAGAGAGAGAGAGATGTACACGATCACCCCGATAATGTTACTGAGGCCTGGGGGGGAGGGAGAGAGAGAACGTGTGAGAGAGAGAGCGGGAATGTGTGAGAGAGAGAGAGGGAATGTGTGAGAGAGAGAGAGATGTCGACGATCACCCGATAATGTCACTGAGGCCTGGGGAGGAGAGAGAGAGAGAGGGAATGTGAGACAGAGAGAGAGAGAGAGAGAGGGAATGTGTGTGAATAAGAGAGAGGGAATGTGAGAGAGAGAGAGATGTAAACGATCACCCCGATAATGTCACTGAGGCTTGGGGAGAGAGAGAGAGGGAACGTGTGAGAGCGAGAGAGAGAGATGTAAACGATCACCCCTATCATGTACCTCAGGCCTGGGGGGAGGGAAAGAGGGAACGTGAGAGAGAGAGGGAATGTGTGAGAGAGAGAGATGTACACAATCACCCCGATAATGTTACTGAGGCCTGGGGGAGGGAGGGAGAGAGAGAGAGAGAGAGAGGGAATGTGTGAGAGAGAGAGAGGGAACTTGTGAGAGAGAGAGAGAGAAAATTTGTGTGAGGGAGAGTGAGTGGGAATTTGAGAGAGAGAGAGGGAACGTGAGAGAGAGAGAGAGAGGGAATGTGTGAGAGAGAGAGAGAGATGTACACGATCACTCGATAATGTTACTGAGGCCTGGGGGAGGGAGGGAGAGAGGGACCGTGTCAGAGAGAAAGAGAGAGGGAACGTGTGTGAGAGAGAGAGGGAGGGAACGTGTGAGAGAGAGAGAGGGAACGTGAGATGGAGAGAGAGGGAACGTGTGTGAGAGAGAGTGAGGGAATTTGAGAGAGAGAGAGAGGGAACGTGTGTGTGTGAGAGAGAGAGAGAGGGAATTTGTAAGCGAGAGAGGGAACGTCTGAGAGAGAGGGAACGTGTGAGAGAGAGAGAGAGGGAATGTGTCTTGGAGAGAGAGAGAGAGAGAGAGAGAGATACACAATCACCCCGATAATGTTACTGAGGCCTGGGTTGCGGGAGAGAGAGGGAGGGAACGTGAGAGAGAGGGAACGTGTGAGAGAGAGAAAGAGGGAGGGTGAGAGAGAGAGCGTGAGAGGGAGAGAGAGCGATGGAGGTGATGATCCTGATGATGTTACTGAGAGAAAGAGGGAGTGTGAGAGGGAGCGAGAGAGAGAGTGTGAGAGGGAGGGAGAGATGGAGACGGTGGACCCCAATGATGTTACTGAGAGAGAGTGAGCCAGTGTGAGAGCGAGACAGGGGGCAGGGACTGAGGGAGGGATGGAGAGAGAGAGAGTGAGGGAGGGCTCGGAGCGTGGGCCGGGTTGAGAAGGGCCGAGTGGCCTGTAGTTACTCACCTGCTGCTACAAACAGTATCCCAGATCCCAGGATAATATTCCTCTTGGATTTGTACAAGCGGCTGGTCGCTATACAAACACCTCCCATCAGCAGGAGAATAGCACTGAGGATTGGGAATATGCTGGATGCACGGACTATCCCTGGATAGGGAGGGAGGTAGGGAGAGGGAGAGGGAAGGAGGGAGGGAGATGAGGGGGTGAGAGAGAGAGAGAGAGGGAGAGGGACGGAGAGGGAGGGAGAGAGAGAGAGGAAATGGGACGGAATGGGAGTGAGAGAGAGGGAGAGGGAGTGAGTGAGAGAGGGAGAGGGATGGAGAGGGAGTGAGAGAGAGAGGAAGAGGGACGGAGAAGGGAGGGAGAGAGGAAGGGGAGAGAGAGGGAGAGAGAGAGGGAGAGGGATGGAGAGGGAGTGAGAGAGAGAGAGGAAATGGGACGGAAAGGGAGTGAGAGAGAGGAAGAGGGAGTGAGTGAGAGAGGGAGAGGGATGGAGAGGGAGGGAGAGAGGAAGGGGAGAGAGAGGGAGAGAGAGAAGGAGAGGGAGGGAGAGAGAAAGAGAAGGAGGGAGGGCAAGAGAGAGAGAAGGAGAGGGCAAGAGAGAGAGAGAGAGACAGTGAACGAGATGGAGGGGGGAGAGGGAGAATCGGAGAGAGACACAGTGAGGGAGGGAGACAGAGACGGAGGGAGAGAGAGAGAGA
>NW_025966077.1:44377-44764 GCF_021869965.1 Rhincodon typus | reverse complement strand
ATAATGTTACTGAGGCCTGGGGGAGGGAGGGAGAGAGAGAGAGAGAGGGAATGTGTGAGAGAGAGAGAGGGAACGTGTGAGAGAGAGAGAGAGAGAGATGTAAACGATCACCCCGATAATGTTACTGAGGCCTGGGGAGAGAGAGAGAGGGAACGTGTGAGAGCGAGAGAGAGAGATGTAAACGATCACCCCTATCATGTACCTCAGGCCTGGGGGGAGGGAAAGAGGGAACGTGAGAGAGAGAGGGAATGTGTGAGAGAGAGAGATGTACACAATCACCCCGATAATGTTACTGAGGCCTGGGGGAGGGAGGGAGAGAGAGGGAGAGAGAGAGGGAATGTGTGAGAGAGAGAGAGAGAAAATTTGTGTGAGGGAGAGTGAGTGGGA
>NW_025966077.1:43538-44277 GCF_021869965.1 Rhincodon typus | reverse complement strand
CCCTCCCTCTCTCCGTCTGTCTCTCCCCATCTCCCTCTCTGTCTCTCCCCAACTCTGTCACTCCCTCCTTCCCTCTCCCTCCCCCTCTCCCTCTCCCTCTCCCTCCATCTGGCTCCCACCTTCAAGACAGCAGACCCTCCAGAGGCCCGAGTGGGTGAGCGATCCCAGATCCTTTTTGTCTTTCTTCTCCTCCTCGGTCGTCCCGTTGGTGGAATTGCAAATCTTGGCTTTGGAGTAGAGCCAATAGTCTGTGCCGATGGCTATAGCCATCAGGCCGAAGGCCCCGAAGGCTCCGACGATAGCAAACAACATCTGGATCCCTTTCTCACACCATCCAGCCATGGCTCATCTCTCTGTCCTCCGTCTCCCCCTCTCTCTCTCTCTCTCTCTGACTCTCCGAGGGACGTTGGCGCAGGAGGCTGGTGTGCGACAGGAGGGAGGGAGAGAGAGCGAGGGAGACTTCGGAGGGTCGGGAGATCGATCGTTGCAAGCTGCAGCTCTGGAAGACTCCCGAACGGCCTAGGCGGTTGGGTGGGGTGGCGGGGTGGTGGGTGGTCGATGGGAGGAACGCTGTTGGCGTTCAAAGATCCTGTTTCTCCCCCGCCAACTCCTCCTACTCCATCTCCCTCATACGCAGGGCTCCCTGGCTTGTCGCAAGTCCTCCCCCTCGCTCCTCCATTGAGTCCCCGGTGATTCCTCACTCGCGAATCTGGCAGGGTGCCCGGAGGGGAGAGGGTGG